>NC_050586.1:7235000-7405000 GCF_013368585.1 Megalops cyprinoides
ACGGGACCTGGGAACGTGTCAGAAACACTTCCTCCACTCCTCGGCACGGTAATGGAAACGCAAGAGGGTGGCATTAATTAAAGGTAAGGCGCTGAGCAGCGCTGTGTAATTAACAGAGCCGTCCTGCGATCCCATTAGCTCTCAGTCACCGAGACGAGCGTCTGAACGGCACACGGGCTCCTTTTTCCCCCCTAGTATCAATTTTTACATTCTAATTCAGCTTCCGATGAAAAGGTAAGGCAGGAAAAATAACATTTTTTTCTCTCTTGGCAGAAGAGAGAGGGAAAAGTAACAACAAAAGGAGAATGTGAGAGGGGGAGGAAAGCAGGGGGGAGAGGAAGACAGAGAGCTGGGAAAGCAAGAGTGCGTGACAGGAGAGCTGCTCTGAGACTCGCTTTCAGGGGCCTAATAATTGCTCTGCTGGAGGAGCCAGCACCAGAAAAAGAGGTGCAGAAGAGAGGGGTCCGAGGCAGGCAGGTGGGCGACAACAGTGATCACAGGGGACCACACACAACGCTCCGCCCCCCTACACCACCCCTGACACGCCCGCTCCCAGAAGGGGAGATTCAAACACGACCACCCGGGAGAGGTGGCGTGACAAGGGCAGCCACACAGCAGTCTCTCAGAATGGGTGAGGTATTAATCCCTGGTCCCAGGGACACTTTTTTTCACTGTTTTTCCTTATCTCTTCTACATCTTTTACTTCATACAATACTCAGATTAAGTCTTTTCTCCTGCCAGAGCCAGACTTCCACACAGCCAGTATAATTACCCCTTTTCCCCTCTCAGAACAGGAATTCGCAGCTATCTGCACTGCTTGCGTCAGATCAAACCACCGCTGCAGGAGGCAATGCGAAAGCTCCCTGCCCTTTGTTGTTAGCGGCTTCTTTACATGTTTTGGCCCGTTCACGGAGCACGCAGCACTCGTTCACACTGCTCATAGATGAGTGCAGGTGTTCCTGCTGCCGCTGCTAGCCTTCGGCCTTCGCTGTGATGGAGACTCAGAGCCGCCATCTCCGCAGAGATCCCGCGGCACGCTGCTCTGCTTCAGCTTCAGCGGCACACGCCTGTGTTCCCGGGACACCAGCACATCACAGATGCATTACACATGGGGCCATCCCCATTTCACTACATTACAGAGAAACATCTCAGTATTGGAAAAATATTTTCAGTTCAGAATAAAAAAAAACCTAAATGTGGAGGGGGGTGGGTGGGTGGGGGGGAGAGAAGGAGGGATGGGAGCTAGAGATGAAAGACATACCCATAATTCCCAAATTCCAGCCCTGGCAGGCCTGTAGACCTTAGTGGCTCTATTTAAATGGGAAGATCTTCCATTAAAATCAGTCAAGAGGCTTTGCTGCCAAACGTGGCTTTATAATAAAAACTGCTGTCAAAATGCCACTCCAGATTACATGTTTATTACATTTTAATGCAAGCTCCCAATTTTTTTTTCTTTCTCCCATTTTAGACAGCTGTGATTGTTAAAGCGGATTTTTAAAGGATGATGTTAAAGCCAGTACTACACGAAAATCAATATATGGGATTATGAGATCATGTCAAACAGATACATTTTAGAGGAGAATACATCCACAATGTCCGCCTATAATTGTACACATATTGTGTCACATCCAAGGTGAAGAGACAGGCGCCGATTCACAAGCTGAGCTAAATATCATCACTGGATCGTCTGGATGTGTGACCGCACATGGGTTAACATGACCAGCGATTCCCCCCTGGTCTCGCAAAACCACGGCAACCGGTCACAACAGCTTGCCACACAATAAGCAAATCAACGCGCTGCCCACTCGCAGGTATTGGCTCTCATCACCACGGCAACCACAAAAAGACGAATCGTGTGCTGAGTAATCAGCGCCACAAAGAGCCTAGTTTCCATTTGCCCTGTTTCTCTGGGTGTCTGAGAGAGCGTTTTCATGCGAGCGTAAAACACTAGATTCTCCTGTGTTTGTCACACAACAAACAAGCTTAAAACGGACACCGAATGGCATTATGAAAAGATAAACCTCCCATCTTTCAACATCTAAACAGCTGTGCCTATCCAGCAAACGCTCCTGAAAGCGTTTACCTACTGGACTGTGGAGATGGATACAGGGGCACGTGTGAGACAGTCACACGTGAAGCCGGTGTGAAATCGGCTCCTGTAGTAAGAGGTACGGGTAGGCAGGTCGGGCCAGCACGCAGACACGCCCATGCTCCTGCTCTCAGAGGCCTGAGGAGGAGCCAGGGAGCAGAGGGGGACGTGTTGGGCAGACGTCTGCTGCTGGCACATCCTCAACAGCCTGCACACTGCGGGGTAGCAGAGGAAGCGGAGGAAGGCGGAGGGCGTGGAAAATTAGGGTATCCGCTCTACTGTAACGCCACAGATCAGGGCCGAAACAAGGGGGAGAAAAAAATGTCCCAGCGCTAGCTATGCAATCAAATATTGATGAGGCTGGGTGTCGGTGTGGACCGAGGTGTTTAATAATGGTATGGAGGAGTCCCTGGTCAGAGCAGCGGGGGGATGCAGCACCTCTGACCCTCTGTAATTAACACTGCCTGGGCTGGGATGGCAGACCGCGCACCCCCCCACAGGCCTCTGGAAGCAGCCCTGAGAACAGCGCGAGAATCCTGCAGCCCTCCTCCCTCCCGAAAGCGTCTCTCTCGGAAGAGCAGGCCCCGGAGGCAGGACAGAGGGAAGGTGACAGGAAGGTGAAATGTAAATGTACAAGCAGTGTGGGGCGTAGTGGTAAGTGGGCCTCGTAACCAAAAGGTTTCTCATTCGATTCCCTGCTGGGGTGGTGCTTTTGTACCCCTGGGTAACATACTTAAGCCACCACTGGCTTAAGTAAATATCTGTCTGTATAAATGGATGCATAAAATCTATGCAAGTCGCTCTGGATAAGAGCATCTGCTAAATGACAATAATGTAATGTAGAAGTTCCTGAGGACCTCAATGGAAATAAGTCTTACGACTTTATTGTGTTATCCTGGATTTGTTTTTAGATGTACTTGGTGTAATGTATTTTTATTTATTTATTTGCATAAATGAATTGAACAAATCAGTTGTGGCTCCTGATAGGGATTTGCCACATGCATCATCACCCTTTGACCTCCAGATAAGATGATTTTGTACAGTAGAGATGGAAAAAGAAGCTTTCACTCTGTAACTGCTGTGGAATATTGATCACCATTAAAACTCAAAAACCTAAGTTAAGTTTTCGTTGCATTTGCAATAAAAATTCAGGTGCCTCATTTATACTCAAAATCAACAGTGACAGAATATACAGTAGTTCAAGGGCTCTGAGAAGAGAAGCAATGGACAGTTTCTTGCTTGCAGTTGTCAGAACAAGAAGAATTTAAAACTTTTAAATGTGACCAAAAAAAAAATGTCAAAAAAGTCAAATGTTAAGTATTCTAAATAAGGAGCATTATTTAGGTGAAAACAGAGGCTACAGTACGGGTCTTCAAGGGGTTTACCACAGGGCTAGAAGTGTTTTGTGTTCAACAGTGTATGTGCTCTGTGAACTTTGCGAAGTTTTGGCAGTTGGTGCAGGCGCGCTGACATTGAGCGGGAGTGGCTAAGGTCAGCAGCGGCACTCTGTGCATTTCGGGCTGATTCAGCGACATTGATCAGACGCTGCAGTTTGAGGAGGTACACGCTGCCCCCCTCTCCACGCACTGCGGTTTACTTCAGCCCAGGGGACAGTGGTGCTGCATGCTACGCGGATACCAGTCTGCCCAACAGGGGGCGCTATATGCAGGTCGCAGGTCGCAGGTCAGAGTATGGCTTCGCATGGCAGAGGAGGGTGTGTGTTTGGGGAGGCAGCAGGGGCGTGGGGGGGGGTTACCTGCTCCTTGATCTCCTGCAGCTTGTTGCTCTGCTCGCGGATGTCGTGTAGCAGCTGCAGAGCCTTGTCATCCTCCTGAGACACCTCCATGCGTGCCTGCTCCAGGCTGCGCTTCAGGCTCTGCGATAATACAAACACAAACACACACACATGCACACGCACACACACACATGCACGCGCGCACACACACATATGCACATATGCACATAGACACGCACGCATGCACGCACGCACGCACGCACACACACACAAACATCATTACCACACTGCCAGTGGGCATGCCAGGTTCCACACACCAACATGTAGCCATCAAAACTATGAAATAACACGAAAGAATTATGCAGTGACCAAAAGTGTTAAACAAATCAAAACAATCTTATATTTTACATTTTTCAGCCAAAAATATTTTTTTAAATTTTAAGTTTTTTGGAATGACATTCATACATAGGCACCAACTTCACTGTTTACGTTTGCCTAAGAAATAAATTTCATCCATTTAAGCATCATTAAGTCTTTAGATCAATATGTCTCTGAATGCATGGTTTCCATTATCTTAACCAGGTGTGTCCAAACTTTTGACTGGTACTGTATACAGTGTGTAGTGAGACCCACGCTGCACTCTGTGATGTAGGTAGCCAGGTCCTGCTCCAGGATGGTCCTCTGTGTCTCTGAGGCCTTCAGCTCCACATCTTTCTGCTGCAGCACAGACTCCAGGTCAGACATCTTGCGCTGGACTCGGGAGATTTCTTGCTCCATCTAAGTTCCCACATGAAAAGGAGAGAAAACACAACACACAATAAAGGACTGGAACCAAGATGCCAGACACAGATGTGTGTTCACGAAGGCCATTTTAGAGAATATACACAGGGGGCGGAGGGAGGGCTGTACTTAATTGGCTGCCAAAAGGGAGTCCTTTCGAAGATTTCTCATTAAAAACTCAGATCCGGCGGAATTGAAAATCACGGGCATGTGACCATCGCTCGGGGGTAATCAGCCCTGCTCCTGGAGGTCTTGCACTCTACCCAGGCGCTTAACTAACCTCCTGTTTGAACTAATCATTGTGTTGATTGAGTTAATTTAGGTTCCCTCCCTAGTCTGAGTGTTGCTGGTTTAAAGATGGCTTGGAAAAGCAGCAGGATTGCAACCCTCCAGTACTGGAGTTGAGTAGCCCCACAGCTCTGGGGTAAAGTAGTTCTACAGCTCCGGAATAGAGTTGCTCTGCAGCTCTGGAGTAGAGTATCCCTGCATGTCTAGAGTAGAGTATCCCTGCATGTCTAGAGTGGAGTATCCCTGCATGTCTAGAGTGGAGTATCCCTGCATGTCTAGAGTGGAGTATCCCTGCATGTCTAGAGTAGAGTATCCCGGCATCACCAGAGTAGAGTGGCCCTGCAGTTCTGGAGTAGAGTAGCACTGGATGGCTAGGGTGGAGTGGCCCTGCATTTCTAGATAATTCCAAGCATTTAGCACTTAGCATGTGTGTCACAGCAGCTAGGGAACAGGGCTGGTCACCGAGAGGTTGCGGGTTCAAATCTCAAATGGGGACTGTCCTTGTACAACTTGTATTCCCTCAGTAAATAAAGACGTATAAATGATTCATTTGTGAAATGTTTGCTGTAGAACTACAAAAACTGCATCTAGTAAGGAAAAGAATGAAAACAACTAACCTTGGCACACAAGGCATTTTGATTTCTTTACAAAACCATCGGTATACGAAACAAACAGCTCACTCTAAAGCTCACGTAACTGCCCCTGGAACACAGGCTGTAATACAGCGATTTCAGAGAATAGGTGGCAGTGAAGCTGGACAAACAGCCAGTCTTCTACAGCTCGGAATAAAGCTGTAGCTATCCTCATAAGCTCTTCAGAAGCCGCTGAGAAGAGATGACAGCGAGCGGGCTGGATCCACACGCGCCCCCGCACCCGGGAGTCTCTCCCGCCGAGCCAGCGCCTCGTCACAGGCCTGCAGTCGAAGGCAGTTTAAAGACCTGCTCCAGGGAAGTGATGGATTGATGCAATTAAGGCCGTGATTAGGGCCCCGAGGAGGGACGAGAGGCGCGGGGGCCAGCCCGCCCCCGCCCCCTCCCCCTCCCGCGCTCCCCCTCAGTGACACACAGCAGCACACGCCGCGCTACCTTGTGACATCTGTCTTGCGTCTCCTGCAGTTCTTTGCTTTTAATGTGGAGCTTTTTTTCCAGGGAGTTGGTCTTCGCTGGGGAGTTGAGGCTTGCGGACACTGATCTGCAAACACATGAAAAGGAGGAGGAGGGGGGGGGAAGAAGGACGAGAGTGAGAAATTACGCTTTGAATTACCCTAGCAGTTTGGGTATTTGTGACAAACTGTCTATCTACATACTAAAAAAGAAATAACAAACGAAACGGCATTTAAAGGGGTAATCACTCTGCAGTGTTAGATGTGGATCCTGCTTTCATCACCCTTTCAAATCCAGATCAGAAAAGGAGAAACTGCACCAGAATACAAGATGTTGGACAACAGAAATGGAAAAAAGAAGCTTTCACTCTAACTGCTGTGACATATTGATCACCATTAAAATTAAACAACCTAAGCGGAGTTTTCATCCCATTTGCAATAAACATTCAGGTGCCTAATTTACACTCATGATCAATCATTAGAGGTCATACAGTCATAGTATGTCAAAGTTGACTGAGAAAATAAGAGGCCAGGGATTCTCTACTGTTTCTCTTACTGTAAATATTTAAACAAATAAAAATAAGCTGACATAAAATTAGCCACTATACATATCACATACTACTTAGAGTAAAAGTATGAATAAATGCATCATATAATAAATGTATCATGATTAAGCAACAGTAATTAAAAATCTGACAGCATATTAAAAAGTTAATCTCATTAGTGTTTAAATGTTACACTGACTTTGAGGGCATAATCGGAAATATATTTTCCCACTCCTTAGTGCACTGACAGGCATACAGTATAGTGGCATAGGGTCACAACACTGTGAGAGGCATTTCAGACTCTGCACACAAAGCAAGCATCACAGTGTTCAGCACTGCCTGCCACAATAGCACACCATTTGCATATAATTTCCGGATAAGCTCTCTGCGTTCTGTGTTCACTTTAAACAGAATGTATGTGTCCATTATATGTCATTATGGTACACTCTACACACTCAGTAGTGGTAATAACCTGCCGTTATGGAATAAGACATAAATTGAATCGAACGATATGGCTTGAAAAGACACCCTGGTATTAATTCAATTATTGTATCTCGTGTGTATGTGTGTGTAGCATCCGTAATCTGCGCTGTAGCATGCTATAATTACGCCACCACTGTTTTTAGACGTTGGGCTTCAAAACGCTCGAGATAACGCTGCATGACAATTGCTAATTGTGTTTTGATTTTCACCACACACAGCTATTTATATCCACAGCCTATGTAAATACAGGCTGCTGATAGGCTTTCAGGAATTACTGATAACGGTGCTGTACAATGATGAGTTGTGCAGCACCTTTCACTCCTTTTCGAGAGCCCCGAAACACAGCCGTGAGGGAGAATGACTCACCCCGGCCATCAGCAGCGTGTAGCACCCACCTGGGGGATGCAAGGCAGCCATTTTGCCCTGGAACCCCCACACATTAGCTGAGACGGACAGGCCGGCATATATTTAGCCAATTAAAACGCGGGGCGATTCAAGATCCTCATCGAGAATACAAACAAGATGTTAGGGAATGGTTCTGCTCTTAGTGATAAGCACCCTGAGATATTTAACAACCACAGTGGGTCGCAGAATCCATCATTGCATGGAGGATGGTGGCTTTCCGCTTGTTCCAGACAGAAGACTCTCCTGCAACTCGCCCTGCAAGCCCACTTCCAGCAGAAGCCCGATCTTCCCAGGAAGAGGTCCAAACCCATCCCAGTACGGTCCAAACCCACACCTTGGCCCAGCTTCAGCAATGTGGCGAGACCGCTGCCAAAATGGGCTAAACCATCTAAAAAGCTGCTCTGGGTTTGTGAATTCTCATTACGCCCTCATCAGGGGCAATGATTTGGTTGATTTGCCATGTTGAAAGGTCTCTGACTGTAAATACCGCTCGCTGTTGATACACAAAGCTACTGTGCTCAGTCATGCACAGCATATCAGAAAGAAAAACAAACACAGAGTGATTCTGAAATTTAACAGCCAGTTAATACATACACAGCCACTTGAACACCACAACTCACTCATATTTCTGCAGCATGATCCATTATATAAATGATCCACTCTGAAGGACAGTTCTCTGCCTACCTACATTGTGGTCAATATTCCTGATGGGTCTTTAAAAAATGTAAATCAATCAATGTACTGATGTAAAAAATATAAATCAGTCCATGTATTGATGCATACAAGCCTATGTATACTGGTTAACCAATGAGGGAGTACAAAATGTTGGCAATTCCAAAATTTAATGTTGAACATGTCAAGCCATTCAGAGGGAAACGTGCAATCAGAAAATGTCCCAATGCCATCTCTGAGTCATGGAAGATGATGTGAAGACAAGGTCCTCTCTCTTTCTCACACACATACACACACGCACGCACACACGCACGCACACACACAAACACACACACAAACACACACACAAACACACACACAAACACACACACGCACACACACGCACACACACGCACACACACGCACACACACACGCACACACACACGCACACACACACGCACACACACACACGCACACACACACGCATGCACACACACACGCACGCACGCACACACGCACGCACGCACACACACACACACACAAACACACACGCGCACACACGCACACACACTTGGCCTTCTCAGGCAGCCTTCGGATAAATCTGGCAGCCTTTGAGGCTGAGAGGCAGGCGATTGAGCGACAGGATAAAAGTGTTGCTAATAAAAGCTGGGCTCCCGCTCCGGCCCCAGCTCTGGCTCCGGCTCCCACTCCCACTCCCTCACACTGCAGCCCCGCGGAGGCACGGCTCACGAAGGAGCCCCACCGCCTGCGAGAGCCGCCGGGCCTGCACCGCCTGCGAGACCCGCCGGGCCTAGGCCTAACCCTATGCCTAACCCTGCACCGCCTGCGAGACCCGCTGGGCCTAGGCCTAACCCTAACCCTAACCCTGCACCGCCTGTGAGACCCGCCGGGCCTAGGCCTAACCCTAACCCTAACCCTGCACCGCCTGCGAGACCCGCCGGGCCTAGGCCTAACCCTAACCCTAACCCTAACCCTGCACCGCCTGCGAGACCCGCCGGGCCTAGGCCTAACCCTAACCCTAACCCTAACCCTGCACCGCCTGCGAGACTCGCCAGGGATGCACCGCCTGCGAGACCTGCCGGGCCTAGGCCTAACCCTAACCCTAACCCTGCACCGCCTGCGAGACCCGCCGGGCCTAGGCCTAACCCTAACCCTAACCCTAACCCTAACCCTAACCCTAACCCTGCGCCGCCTTGTACTCTTGGGCAAGGTACTTAAGACATATTTGTCTAAGTAAATATCCAGCTGTATAAATGGACTGTAACCTACTGTATGCAAGTTGCTCAGGATAAGAGTGTCTGCTAAATGACAATAATGTAATTAAATGTAAAAATCCTGGACCTCAACATGGCAACAACCAACCACCACTCCACTTACACCACCCAACCGCCTCTTACCCAAGACATACAAGAATCTGCGGAGGGGTATTACTTTTCTTTTTTTCGTGGCAAGATCTGACAACATTTGGTCAGTAGAATCATGTTGATGACAACCAGAAGGTTTCATGAGTACCCACCCCATTTCACAATCAAAAACAAGGGATCTTAGTTGCCCCATCTCCGCTTTAATGCACTCGGAGTGGGTCACCGTGAAAAGCGAATCCATGGAAACACCTCGGCAATAGCCCGAACAGTACGCTGAACAGCAGCTCGACAGGAAGAGAGAGAGAGACTCACACAAAGTGATTTAATCTCTGACAAACGCTGGTGCTAAGCACTACATAATTCTACAACGCCCCCGACTACTATTAATATAATCCCTGAGCAGGGCAAAAAAAAAAACAACAAAAAAAAACGCTAACAAAACAACAAACTCTCGCCCACCAGTCAAACCTACCGACTGGCAAAAGCTCTGCTTCAGCGTGTGATCCAGATTCCCTGATTCTCTTACATCTTCCTTTGCTAGACTGACCTTTCCACCTTTTTCTCCTCATAATACGGCAAAACAAACCCACACAGTCAGCGGACAACAGGGGAACATCGACCTCTGTTAACCCTCTGGGGGGTGGGGGGGGGCGACGGCACCAGCTGTTTGCAATCTGTCCCGTAGCCCAAAGCATGAAGCCCTTTTACAAACAGCACATTACTGGGCTTTGAACTATGACGAGGCTATGAACTCACTAACACATATAAGCTGGTGCTACCGCACCACAGACCCAGTCAGTGAGAAGCAAGGAGGTGAGGAGGCCACTATGTGAGAAAGAGCTGTCCAAAGCCCGCCTACTACAGACAGGGCTCAAGCTCTAACAAAACCAGCTTGGGGATGCCGAGTTTACTAAGACCACACTAAGGTTTAACAAAAGAAAACGCTTACGTTGACCACACCTGCGGAACTCAGTTACCAGCAGGAAAATGCTATGGTGGTGAATGTCTGCTTTGTGGACGGAGCGTCAGCGGTTTGTTTGTACCTACTCAGTAGACAGGTTTATCCCTGCTACTTCTCATTCTCACTCACACACTCAGGGGCGAGGTGAAAGAGAGAGCTTTTGTGTTTGAGTGTTTATTACCTTGGAAACATAATCACACAGTACTCCCTCTACCTCCCATCAATAATAAAAACTTTCCCAGTTCTCAAAAGAGAGCTTTTGTTTATAATGGCAACAGAACATGGCCTTTTTAGTAATGCCCGATGAGTAATCCTCAGGTTCAATTAATCTTCATTTACACTGTGCTTGGAAATGGAAACCTTAAAAATATGCAAGGAAGCTTACATAAAGGAATATTTTTTCAGTTGTGCTTTTTAATGTAATATTACAGCGAGACCCTGCATAGTCCAGACGTCCTACCTTTATATTCAGCTTTATCTGACACACAGATGACCAGAATATGTCTGACATCTTAAAATGATGCAAAAATGGATCAGAATTTCAAACTGAAACTCAGGAAGTCTAGTTTTTGAACAGAAACCAAGCAGACATGCTGCAAGTATTTCCAAATCAGCCGAAGCCTGACTGAAAAACCAACATCGGCGCAGGGAGTAAAACTGGCTGAAAACGCTGTGGTGCGAGATAAGTCTGCCGCAGAGACGGGGTTAATCAATCGCAGAGATTCACTGCCCAGTTAAATAGATGCGTCTCTCAGGTGTCAATCAGCGGGAACAAGATGCCAATAACCTGGCAGCTCTCGGCTTAAGGGGGCTTCACGCTTAACCATCGGTGTAGAATGAAGTCCTCTCTGCCAAATGATGGTGTGGAGGTGGTTCCACAGTCACTTTTTATACACCTCTCCAAGCAGACTCGGGTGGCGTTTCGTTCAAGCGGGCAGGACATTAAGGATGCGTTGTGAGGCCCATTGGTCAGCGTTTAGCATGTGGGGGAGAGCTGCCACTCCGCTAAATCCTTTCACCGTTGCTGATGTCATCGACGCTGCCGTTTCTAAAGAGATCACCATCATCACTGCAGTGTGAAGGGATACAGAGATTTGTCTTTTTATTTCTTCAGTGCGCTGTCTGATCTTTCACACTGACCCTCCAAAACAACATGTGTCACAGTGTATCCCTGATGTACATGCATGAGGATAAGGGAACACTTTATTGATCCCCAGGCGGGGAAATTTGGGAAATACATATTAGGAATGAGGAATGCATATTAGGAACGAGACAGAATATTTGATGATTTTAATATTCCACCGCAAGATCACTAATCAGTTGCTTGGATCAGTGCTCAACTGCTTGTTAATTAACAAAAAAATAAAGAAATATCCAGTTTTATTTTCTTATGAATATTCATAAAGCAGAGCCTATGAACACTTAATGAAATAACAAATAATTAATGTTATTCATTTTCCTGCCTGGAAGTGTGGGTGAATGCAGATTTCTTTGCAGTGAGTCATTATTTACACAATACTCCATACCGTGCTTTGTAGGGGGAAGCGGGGTCTGATTATTTGAACATTTGATCTGATGAGCCATTGAATATTATACCGTAACATCAATCAGAATGCACAACCCCTAATAGGATCCTGACAACCGCAATAACTCCATGCAGAACTCCAAATATGTTAATACCATTCCCTGTATCCCGAGTTAGCCCAAAGCCCCAAATTCATAACCCAGTTCTGGATTTTGGGGGGGAATGCAGGGTGCGGGGCCGACTCCCATGCGCACCATTCAGGCGGGAAACCAGTTGGTCCGTGGGTAATCAGGCCGTGTTCGTTTCCCGTTCTCTCCCCCGCAGACAGAGCGTTAAACTCTGCCGAGGGGTTTAAAACTGATCCGTAAACTCCTGCAGGGGATGGAAGACAAAGCACTGACAGGGGGAGAATAAGCCGCTCTTTAAAAGAGCTCTGAAGCGAGCGGCTTACAATAGACACGAGGCAAGGGGGGGCTGAGGAGAGCAGGCAGGGGCTGCCCACTGGAGGGCGTCCTCTCACACACGGCTACGTCTGCTTGCTATAAAATCAATCTGCCACTCCCATGTTGAAGCAATGACTCATTCGCGGGGCAAAACGGCAAATCAGTCAATATTGTCAGTCAAAGAGAGAGACAAGAAAACATTGGAAAGCCCCAGCAAATTATCTCCTACCCAGCATATGTTCTGCCTCTTTTCCTTTTTTGTTTTGTTCTGCACTGTCCTCTAAAACCTCACACATCTAGCTGAAGGAAGCTACCGGAAAAATGCACCAAATGCCTTGCTCTGCATTTTTGGAGGTCACGGCCGCCTAGGGGCAGGCAACCGATTGATGGGTTTGGAGTTCTCAGCCTGGAGCGGTCATATTCTAACCATGGCAAACCAGAGAGCAAATGTCACTTCAAATTTAGCCTTTTCACACTCGACACCAGTTGGTTTCAGAATTGATTCAGAAATGTTATCGGTCACGTTTTACGATACTTCGTGCCCGAGTTCGCAAGTACATATCTGAGCAATCGACTCCCTGACTGTCTACCACAAACCATTACCAGCTCGCCAGATGAGGGTTGTCTTTGTGTCTACACAACCCATTTAAAGACTAAGCTTAAACCGGCTTTCTCTACCTAAACTGTGGAATACCCAGCTGGAAAAAAATCAGGACCTCAACAGAGTCCATTTTACAAACCCATTTATTTTAACTTGCTTTTAAATTTTCTGCATTTATAAACCTGCTTATTTATACTTGTTTCAATTACACTTTTATTACATGTATTTATAGAATGACATGTATTTTCAAGTGCTTTGAGATCACTGTATAAAAAGTGCGGTATAAACAAAGATTATTATAATAATCCATAATAATTATAGTTATTACAGTATTTACCCTCATCTAATTGCCTGCACCGCTAATTATATTGGACCTGTGCCTGCACTGGTCTTTTATGTAACCATCAGGCCAAGGATGAAACAGCAAGACAGCAAGAAGGAACAGGAGGTTGATGGTGTCATCAAATTCATTACATCACTGTGTCATCAAATTCATTACATCACTGTGTCATCAAATTCATTGTATCACTGTTATGTCACATTTATGTCACATCATCTGTCAAGGTGCCCAAGCTGCAAATTTCTGATTTCACTTTCCACTGCTGTCATTTAGCAGATGCTCTTACCCAAAGCGACTCGCACTGGTTTTCAATTTTGTCCATTTACACAGCTGGATATTTACTGAGGCAATTGTGGGTTTACTACCTTGCCCAAGGGTACAGCAGCAGTGTCCCAGCAGGGCATCGACCCAACAACCTTTCGGTTTACAAGCCCTGCTCCTTACCACTACACCATGCTGCTTGCCCCAAAGCTATCTTCTTCTTTCCCAAAGATTAGTCCATAGTTGGGTTCAGATAAAGCTTTTTCAAAAATAGCAAACAACTAAACGTTGGAGTGACTGTGCTGTTGCTGGGAAAAAAACACTTCCACAGCTGTTTGACATGAGCACACACCCTCACAGGCTTGTATTGTACTTGCTTCAATGTGCTTGCGCCACCATTCTGAGCTCTTTAACCACTTTGTGCGATTATACTTGGATCATTATCATCTGCACTGCTAATTAACAAATTAACAAGAAGCACTGAGGAGAAAAATAGCAGTGGAGAGGGGAAAACGAATCACTGTAAATTAAGCAAACTTGCTTAGGGGAATCTTGCCCCCATGCTGACAGCTCCGCCCTGATTCGCTCCACCCTGCTGGGCATGGAGACCTGAAGGAAGCTCCTCTCCCTGATCAGTATCAAAGTAACTGAGACGCTCAACATGAAACAGAAGGGAATGCTGCTTGCTTTTCTTTTTTCCTGTAGAAATAAACTATACTTCATATCCAGTTCTCACATTTATGATATTGCTATCTACTTAAAAAGCCATAAATGTCAAAAAATGGGGGGGGGGGGGGGGGGGGGTTGTGAATTAAATATGCATTAGGTTTAAAAAGTAATCCTCAAGGCTAAACCTCGGTGACAAATTGCCATTGCCAGAAACATTTCCCGGTAATTCCTCTGCCACTCTTATCGGCTGCATTTTAATGCACTTCCAAAACACAGCTCAGCTGATGGAAACTAAGGTCAGCCGGTGCCTTCCTCAAGCGCAAGAGCAGGTGAACCGCATCAGCCTCTGCCAAGGTCCATCATCTCATGCAGCTGTAGTTTAATTCATATATATTCGTATGTGTGCAGTGTGGTCTAGTGGTAAGGAGCATTGCGTGTAACCAAAAGGTTGCTAGTTCAGTTCCCCACTGGGGGCGCTGCTGTTGTACCATTGGGCAAGGTATTAAACCCAGAATTACCTCAGCAAATATCTAGCTGTGTCAATAAAATTGTAACCTGCTGTATGCAAGTCACTCTGGATAACAGCGTGTGTCTTATATGTAAAACCCATCCAAAACAAATGGACAAATTAGGCCTACAGGAGAGCATTCCTTTTAGCCTTTAGCCAAACAGATTGAACAGAAATTCCTAATGTCCCTTGGTCTCCATTTCTCTCCACCAAGATGGCTGCCGTCAGCCAAGCTTGTTTTGAGTGCTGCTGTGCTAAACCCATTACCCCTTGGTGTGTGTATCTAAGCCCTGCTGTGGCTGGTCACTCAGTCATGCCCAGAGCCCTACGCACAGGTGTAGATACGCGACCTTCACTAAGACCTGTGTGGGCCTTCTAAGTAGAATATGGCCTTCCGAATGGAGAGCAAGAAGATGTACTTTGGCAGTCAGACAAATAGGAGATGCATTTCGCCCACGTGCCCCTGTGCATCTGGCAGATAGGGCTCGCCCTCCGGCTGACCTCTGTCCGACCCGCGTCGCCTCGGATATCAGCAGGAAGTGGGACCCGCGCATCAATTACAGGTGGGCATGGGTCACACCAGGTTGTGCAATAATTTGTAATCTGGCCACAAACAAGAATTAGCATGCAGGTGTCTGAAAGCAACACTGCTGTCATTAACTTGGCACCTGGCCCCATTCCACACTGCAGAAGGGACATCTGGACAGGAATATCCTGTACTACACAACCTGTACTACCTGAAGCACTGTCTTTCTGTGAGAATCTTGCTCCGAAATGAGGACAAGAAACAGTTAATTATACAAAATAGGCAAAACAGAACAAACAGATGAACATTAACATTAACACACTGATAGAAACTGGGTCAATAAAAGCAGGAAATGTATAGAACATCTGTTGTGGGGGACGTTTTACGCCTCTAGCTCAGACGACTGAACTTAACATCTTAAGACAATATATTGGTATACAACCAACATGCAAGCATCTAGAATGACATATTTACAGAAATATATTCACAGTTCACCAGTGCTATGAATTTAAATTTGGCATCTGTGAGAACCCGTGACGAATCGAACCACCAATGCGGCTTTCAGGCCAGGTTGTTTTGAAAGCCGAGCAGGAGGATCAGTTAATGACAGCGGTGCGGTAAGCCTTTCCAGATCTGTGGGGGGGGGGGTGAAGAGGAAGTTAAAGGTTCACGAAACGTTTCTCGAGTTGATGGGCCCTGAAAGATCACGCTGCCAACAGCAGGAGAATGATCGCACCGATTTGCAGCATCAAAAGCAACGCAGAGGTAAAAGAGGGATTAGGGATGTGAAGGAGGGGAGCAGGGAAATGAGACCAACAAGAAAAAAAAAACAGCTTGGAGTGAAGAAAGTTGAACCCTGTGAGAGGGGGGAGAGAGAGAGGAGAAAGATAGAGACTGGGCGTGTGAAGGCTGTAGAGAGACGGGAGTGTTGCTAGGAAAGGACTAATGAGAGAAAACAGCAGGGTGGTGGTGTGGCAGCTGGAGTTACCCCAGGTAACTGGGCTCATAACCAAAACTCTGCAGGTTATAATCTCAGGTGAGGCTCTGCTGTTGCACTTAACCTGAATATCCAGTGGTTTAAATGGAAATTAAAAATAAGATACGCATGCTAATGTGAATGAGGCAATCTACTACTAATAGCAATCATTATTATTATTATAACACTTAATAAGTATGGGATCCCTGGGGAGAATGAGGTGGGTAAACGGTCAAATTAAACGGTTGCTTCCTGTCTGATTTTACCTTTACTCCATATTAAAAAACTAAGCCAGTTGGAGCAAAATCACAGGAATCCAAGCAGCTACACAAAATTGAATGCATCAATCGCGCAAATAGAGGCTATTAGAAATCACAGGAGTGCAGAGCAGCCAAATCACCCAGTCAAAGACAACCAGTGTGCACCATCTGCTGAGAAATGAGAAAAGAAAGCCAGCCAGTAATGGATTCGTAGCGTTTCACCTTTTTTTAAAAAAAGGTAAATAGCTCAGGGAGGTTATGAAGACTTAAATGCGGGGAAAAGAGGCCATTTTCCACAGGAAAAAGCCAACGATAAATAATGGGCTTACGTCTGAGTTAGTGGAAAGCATTATATGATAGGCGCATAAATCTGCCGCCTTATTGTTCTGATGCACTGGAATGCTTTCCTCTCCTTAAACTGGCTGTCGATAAAACAAAACGTCAATCTCTACTAAGACCATGGGGGGTCTTTAAATGAACACATGTATGGCATTTACAACACCGTAATAGAAAAACAAACCCAGTATTTCTCTTCTGCTGTGACCTACCTCGGGCTCTCAAAGTTCAGTCAGCCAAATTATCATTCCAAATGTCCTGGGCATGACTAATTCCCCAAAAGAAAGGCTGGCTGAAAACAGTCAGTGTGACATAAAAAATGAAACATCACAGCAGCATAAAAAGAAGAACTCAGCCCCTCACATGGCTAATTCTGGCCATGGCCCACAACAGTACAAAAGCACAAAAAGGTGACCCATTCTCCAATTTCCACACTGACAAATGTCCTCTTACAAATGAACACAGAAACACAGGCCAGATGAACTGCATGTCATGAGCAAACATGGCAATAAACCTACTCTACCGATTTGAGCATAGCATTTAAGAGCAATCAGATCACTGCCAGGACCAAAGATGCACAGACTCCTCAATGGAAAAGCTACAAAGACACCAACCCTCTCAGCCTTGGAATAAAAGAAGCTTTATTCAGGCCAGAGACCTGAAAAACTGGTGGAGATAGAACACACTTGCCAACAAATCAGCAATACAAGTAAAAAGGTAGAATGGATTAAGTATGAAAAGCATGAATTTTTTAAATTTCTATGTACGGTACATTATACACAGAAATACAACTTAAGAGCATGAGAACAAGCGACTGCCACCCCACCACACTTAAAATAGATAGAAAAATAGAATTCAAATAGAAACGCCCCATGTAAATTTAGGAACATTAATACAGAGATTGAGTTTTGTCTTTTATATTGTGAAGTCCTTCAAGGGTAGACCTTGACTGGGTTTGACTGGGGAAAAGACAACAAAAAAAAGACAACACATTCCATACTGAATACTCAAACAGATCTAACACATTAATCAAGATCACCTTTTATGTTCAAAACAGAGCAAAAATAAATCATTTTAATTGGCTGAGCAAGATTCGACACTAATCTTGCACTGTTAGCAAGGTGTAGAAATGACTCAAGCACAGGACTGACGATTATGGGAGATGGGGTCACTAGTTCAAGTCCCAGGTGAGACACAGCTGCTGGGCCATGAACAAGGCACTTAACCTGAGTCACACCAATAAAACTCAGAAGTATAATTGGACCATTGCTCAGATTTATGCAATACAAGTCACCTTGGACAAGTGTGATTATCAATCAACATACCAATTTTATGGCAGTACCTCCTCCTGCATAAATTACCACCAGTTGCTGTAGTCTACCAATCAATATTAGGGCACTCTGTCATGTGTTTGTTTGAGGTTATTATAAAGGACACACTTTTTATACTTGGGTAGTGACCAGCAGTTATTAAAGTAGTGTTAAGACAGACAGCGATCTATCCACTTACTGGTGCCAAACTGGAGTCCTTCCATTTATTTACATGGCTACTTTATTTCTCATTTGGCATGAATACATCACAATCTGTCCCAATTCTACTTTAATAACCCTAGTAATGACCAGGCTACCAAATAAAGGAATTGCAGCACATTTAAAGAAACCACTACATATAAAAATGTGTTATGTATGTACGTGTACATAAAAATATAAATATCTATATGCACAGTTAGACAAATGACTCTCAGGACATTATAATAAGGAAGAAGGTTTTACGGAATAAAAGGTGTGTAGAGTCCATACAATAAAAGCAATGTTTCCATGTGTTTGTTAGTCTCTGGTGAGCAGCTCCGTTCCACCTGTTTTCACAGAAATGAAAGGTAGCAGGCGACGTGTAAATTAGCTCTGTGATTGGATCGAAGCACCCCCCCACCACCACCACCACCACCCGAGAAGTCAAAAGGAGTACAACATTATAAAAGACACTTTGATTTAGCACTGATTGCAGTAGTGGATGTAATCTAACTGGCAATTTTCATCAAGAGAAACATTGGTTTGTGCTCAATGTGTGTATCTTTGAATGTGACCTGGCAATAACCTTGCCAAAATGTGGAAGCACCCTACTGACACAACATTAATGATGCTAATTGTAATGAGCACACAAACACACATGCACGCGCGCACGCATACACACACAAACACGCACGCGTGCACACGCGCGCGCACGCGCGCACACACACACACACACACACACACACACACACACACACACACACACACACACACACACATTGTATTGGTAAACATCTGCTCCAGATGGATTCATTGTGGATTTTCATACTGAACAGCATGAAACGATGAAAGTAAAATGAAACTAACTTCAGTTCACATCTTCAAAGGACAAGAACAAAAAACTAATTAAAACCAAAATGACCTGTGGAACTGATAAGGATCAAATTCAATCCACGATGAAAGTAAGTACTGTACAATAAAACAGACTAGAACAACTGAATAAAATACAGTACCTATGCTTCTCAATGCTTAATAAAAACGAAGTTATATCAAAGCGCAAACAAATTACCAAATACATTTAGAAAGTTTTCATTCCTCGAACCCACTCAATGCTGCCACAGACAAAAAGCCTGCAAAAAAATCGTCTCACTGTATACTGAAGTGACACAGACCCCGGCCACGGAAAGCAGAGTTTGAGCCCTGACAGGTCAGACACTCTTCCCAAGCATTGCTCCCGTGTGACAGCGTGAGTCGCCTGGCAAACTTTGGCAAAGAAAAACACAAAGAACAATGCAAAACTGGCAAAGACAGCAGAGGCGAAAAGACGGCCATGTGTCCGGACTGGGAGTGCATCTAGAACCTTCTCTGTGGGTCTGAATAATGCATGCAGTGAGTCAGAGCTGTGGTGGGAGAGGTTCTCTCCCGGTCATGCCAGTTCCCCTGCGGCCAGTCAGCCAGGCGCGGGGAGGCTGGAGCCCGGGGGCTGCGGGCATCGCTGATTCACAAAGACTTGTTGGCGGTAGCTGTAGCACGGGTTCTCTTTTCCCGATTCGTGCCCCCTGCCTCTGGATCTCCGGGATGGGGCTCGCTGCGCCAGGTGTCACGACTACAGCGCGCTGCAAAAAAAGTCCATGGAAGCGCAAGTAACAAAAGTGCCCCCCCCCCCCCCCAAATCCCCCCCATTCCCCATTCCCCCGACACTAACAGACCTTCAGAGCAGAACCACTCTCATTTCAAGAGAGCGAGGAAGCTGTTGTTCATACAATCCCCTCTACCCCCACCAAAAAAAAAAAACAGAAAAGAAAAGAAAGGAAACAATATCTGTCACAGAGGAGCAGTCACCAAGAATAGCCTCGCTCCTGAAAAGACACCTGAGGACTGAGGAGCGCAGTGGCGGGAGAGCTCATCACGACACACATTAACATACGCGGATCCGCACCGGGGAGAGAGCAAAAGCAACCTGCCTTTATTCGCTCGCTGATGACAGAAGCTACCCACACCGTGCCTAATGACATTTCACGCCGCTTATAACCGCCTGCTTCCAAGCAGCTAAGTTCTCCCCTCTCTCCGTCCCCTCTCGTTGCACACGCGGACACAAGCACACAGACGTGCACACTTACGGACGTGCGCTCACAATCATCCAGATATCGTGCTCACAACCTGAGATTACGAAACCATGCGGTGGCATATAGACCAGCGGTGAATCATTTCAATTTGGCAGCGTGTTACTGAGACTGCCAGAAGACCACTTCTCAGCACGGACGCCCACCTGCTTTTCAGCAAGGGCTACCGGGGGGGGGTTGGGGGTAGGAGGTGCCAATGAACTCAATCACGAACCCCCCCCCCCCCCCCCCCCCACAACTCCCTCCTTCCCCGGAAAACAGAGACCCCAGATTAAGAGCTATCGATCCCAAACCTCCCCTCAGCTTTTCAGTGAAGGTGAATCCCGAGAAGCTCATTAGATCTCTGGGTTGAGGCTGAAGCGGATACTCTAATTAGCTACCTCAACGTGGAGACAGAGAGAGAAAGAGGGAGGAAGAGCCAGCATTCATGAGTGCTCGTCGGTGATGGCTAACATGAAAAGGCTGGGGAATTAAGTAGACCAAACAATAGATAATCATTATCATTTAGCACGCGAATATGGAAAGCAAAAAAAATTGCTTTCATTGGCACTCCCCCGCCCCCCAATAGACAAGATAAAGTGTAATACACCCATAATTTTAAGAGGTCTTCTGCCCCCCCCCCACCAAACCCCCACCACTACAATAAGGTCAGATTGCATTCTGGAAGAAAAGCCAGTACACAGCAAAGGGTTGTTGGTGTGAGGTGACCAACAGCCTCTTAACTCTCACAGAAAGTGGGGGAGGCGCATGCTGTTTCCATAGAAATGCCAAGATTTCCCACAACATGGAAACATCATCACTTCTGACTTTATTTCTTTTTCATGTACAGCGGAAAGACACACACCAATGGCCTGGCAAACACTGACGGGCTTACAAAGGGTATTGTTAACACCCTGAGAGAAAAGTAGCGGAGAGAGAGTTGAGCAGGAGCTTCCTCTCCTCTCTGTCGCGTATACAGCATATGCCGACAGGCTGACAGAAGGTGGAGAGGAATGAGCCCGCGAGCGCTGCTTCTCTCCCAGCGACGCACAGACCGCTACCATCTCAGCAGCAGAGAGCTTTAATCAACACCTCCGAGCAACTGCGGCACACTCCACTGAGCTGGATCGAACGGACAGACTCGGGAGTCACGGGCACACTCAAAGTTAATCTTCTCGTTAGGGAAAGATGCTTTCTTTCATAGGGAAAGGAGAGGGAGGGAGCACCACACACACAGAAATTCAGCGCAGGACCGATCAGAAACAACTATACCAGAAGCATGCCATAACCACACACTGAATTAGCCCCCCCACCCCGCGCCCCCCCCCCCCCCCAAAACTCTCCCGCACGCTGTCAATGATCGATCCGCGAGGGGGGGGTAGCGCAGTCCAGCAGGGGACACAGATAAACAAAGCCGCGCCGTGACAACAGCGTCACTCAGAGCGGCAGCATCTGCCACCTGTAATGGCACTGTCAGGAACCCCCCACAGCCCCGCAAAGCTCTCTGTAAACCCTCCCCTCACCCCCACCCCAAAACAACCTCCCTCCCCAAACCCCAATCCCCCCGGAGAGAAACAGGCAGCGGTACTCACTCAGTCCTGGCCAGCACCGTCAGCGCCTTGCTGTAGAACCACCCTAGAAAGGGCAGGTCCTCACCCTGGAAGCCCGGGGGGCGTTGGGGGTGGAGCGGGGCAGCCGTCGGCCGGGGCGAGGGCTTCTCGGGCTCGTCGAAATTGGAGGTGTCATCTTCGGTGCGGAGCGCGGGAACAAAAGGAGGGAGAGCTTTGGGGTGGTGGTGGGGGGGAGGAGAGGAGAAGGAAGGAGAGAGAAGACACCAGCAATGAATGAAAGGGGGAGATAAGCACAGAGAGACTGAGAGAGTGTGTGTGTGTGTGTGTGTGTAAGTGTGTGCGTGTGTGTGTGTGTGCGTGCTGCGTGAGTGAGAGGGAGAGGGCTGATGGGAGAGAGGGGGTGAGTGAGGGAAAGGGAAGGTGCAATGAGATTGCTGTTTAGTGCAGTAACCCACACAAGCTCGCTCGTGCTCTCTCTCTCTCTCTCTCTCTCTTTCCCTCTCCCTCGCTCTCTCCCTCTCTCTCCCTCTCCACACTGCAGCAGCTTCGGCTAATCACAGTAACACATGCAGCCTGAGTCACGGCTGAAGCTCCGGCACTCTCTCTTCCCCGACGCCGCACGCACGCGTTAACCCCTCCACAGAGACCCCGCTCCCCGCAAACACAGAATCTAAAACCCAGCTGCCCCTTCCTCCAATCAGCACAGCCAGCTCCGCATGCTGTCACCAATCACTAGTCTGCAGTGGAGGCTGCAAGTGTTCCTCTGACAGTCTCTCAAATAATATCATCTCCCTGGCAAGACAGGCTCAGATAACTAGCTGATATTTCCTCAAATTACTGAAGTTATGCTAAGATCGCTGTAAGAAACGAACAATGGTGTTTCCTCACCAAGAAAAAATATCACGCACAGTGAAGCAATCAGGAATCACAGCACTGTCAAAGTTGTCTGATGAGGATAAAAACCCTGTACTTAAAGATATCTAAAAACAAATTTTCTTATTCAACAGCTGAGTGAAAAGACACATTACCATAAAAATCATACGCGGGGCTACAATGCTCAAGCACAACATCCATTGTTCTGATAGATGCATGGTTGTGTTTCTGCTAGTACATCTTTTACCCTTCTACCCATCAAAGGGCACGGGGCTGTCTCCAAATCTTGAAACCCCACAATGATCAGAGGGCTAGGATTCCTGATCTATAAAAAATAAATAAAGATTTTTACAGGCATGAATTGCGCAGAGCAATTAGACGCTGAGCTGGGGGCTGTTGGCCCAGCTCTGAGATGCTAAGCACGGGAAAAACAACAGCACTTCAACATCAAAGGCACAGTGACACAAAAGCGAACGGAGCCCCGCCTGAACGCAGGCGGTTTGCCGGGGGGTCACTGAGGGTTCCACCACATGCACCAGGAGGACCGTCTGCACAACTCTGCCGGCTTTTTGAATCACAGTGAAACCCTGGACCGGTTTCTGCCACACAGGCTGATACAGGTGAAGGACTGACACGTGTATGTTGGTGATGTATAAGGGAGTACAAAAGTATAAAAGAGCAAGACTGGGGGGGGGGGGGGGGGGGGGGACAAGGGTGAGAACAGGGGAGAGGTGGGGTGACAGAGTAAAATGCAGAGAAAGAGAGATATCGATGGACAGATGATTGAGGGATGGAGGGATGAGTGAGCACAAACCAGAGGTGACGAGGTAAGTGTGGCAGAGGAGGGGGGCACGACACCGGTCTGTGGGCCTCTCTTCTTAACGCTGCCCAGTCACTGAGCCTGCCTCTCTCTCTGCCTTTTTCCTCTCTCCCTCTCCCTGTCTCTCTCTGCCTTTTTCCTCTCTCCCTCTCCCTGTCTCTCTCTGCCTTTTTCCTCTCTGCCTCTCCCTGTCTCTCTCTGCCTTTTTCCTCTCTCCCTCTCCCTGTCTCTCTCTGCCTTTTTCCTCTCTGCCTCTCCCTGTCTCTCTCTGCCTTTTTCCTCTCTCCCTCTCCTCTCTCCCTCTCCCTGTCTCTCTCTGCCTTTTTCCTCTCTCCCTCTCCCTGTCTCTCTCTGCCTTTTTCCTCTCTCCCTCTCCCTGTCTCTCTCTGCCTTTTTCCTCTCTCCCTCTCCCTGTCTCTCTCTGCCTTTCTCCTCTCTCCCTCTCCCTGTCTCTCTCTGCCTTTTTCCTCTCTCCCTCTCCCTGTCTCTCTCTGCCTTTTTCCTCTCTCCCTCTCCCTGTCTCTCTCTGCCTTTTTCCTCTCTCCCTCTCCCTGTCTCTCTCTGCCTTTTTCCTCTCTCCCTCTCCCTGTCTCTCTCTGCCTTTTTCCTCTCTCCCTCTCCCTGTCTCTCTCTGCCTTTTTCCTCTCTGCCTCTCCCTGTCTCTCTCTGCCTTTTTCCTCTCTGCCTCTCCCTGTCTCTCTCTGCCTTTTTCCTCTCTCCCTCTCCTCTCTCCCTCTCCCTGTCTCTCTCTGCCTTTTTCCTCTCTCCCTCTCCCTGTCTCTCTCTGCCTTTTTCCTCTCTCCCTCTCCCTGTCTCTCTCTGCCTTTTTCCTCTCTCCCTCTCCCTGTCTCTCTCTGCCTTTTTCCTCTCTCCCTCTCCCTGTCTCTCTCTGCCTTTTTCCTCTCTCCCTCTCCCTGTCTCTCTCTGCCTTTTTCCTCTCTGCCTCTCCCTGTCTCTCTCTGCCTTTTTCCTCTCTCCCTCTCCCTGTCTCTCTCTGCCTTTTTCCTCTCTGCCTCTCCCTGTCTCTCTCTGCCTTTTTCCTCTCTCCCTCTCCTCTCTCCCTCTCCCTGTCTCTCTCTGCCTTTTTCCTCTCTCCCTCTCCCTGTCTCTCTCTGCCTTTTTCCTCTCTGCCTCTCCCTGTCTCTCTCTGCCTTTTTCCTCTCTCCCTCTCCTCTCTCCCTCTCCCTGTCTCTCTCTGCCTTTTTCCTCTCTGCCTCTCCCTGTCTCTCTCTGCCTTTTTCCTCTCTCCCTCTCCTCTCTCCCTCTCCCTGTCTCTCTCTGCCTTTTTCCTCTCTCCCTCTCCCTGTCTCTCTCTGCCTTTTTCCTCTCTCCCTCTCCCTGTCTCTCTCTGCCTTTCTCCTCTCTCCCTCTCCCTGTCTCTCTCTGCCTTTTTCCTCTCTCCCTCTCCCTGTCTCTCTCTGCCTTTTTCCTCTCTCCCTCTCCCTGTCTCTCTCTGCCTTTCTCCTCTCTCCCTCTCCCTGTCTCTCTCTGCTGTTCATGCACGCGGCACGTCCGTCTGTGCAGGTCTCCACACCTCCCTCTCGCTCCCAGGCTCCTGTGGTCTGAGCCGGCCAACAGTTCTGCTGGTAAAGGGGAGCCAAGCCCAGTTCTGCCAGTCCAGCTGGGGGTGGGGTGGAGGGGGAAAGGGGGGTGCAGCGCCCCCTCCAGACCAACTGCTGTACCTCACCACAGAATCTACATCATACAACATGGTGATAATTCATGCTCTTGAGTTTGGTCTCCATTTATTTTTTATAATGCTTATTTGTTTATGAGCAGATAACTTAATTATCAGCTTGACTCACAGGGGAAAGACTAACGCAATAGATGGGGGGAAACAAAACAACATGCGTCATCCCACAATTTACCTGGACGATCGCCAGAATCCATCTCGCACGTACCCCCTGCCAGTGCCAGGTAATCTGGCTAGTCTACCAGGTTAGGCACGGCAAAAGAGAAAGAAAAACCGTCAGAGCTCGAGAAGACCAGGCCTCCAAATCTCAGCCAAAACAACGGGGGGGGAAAAACGCCACAAAATGCTGAATGTGGAGCTTCTGCGCGCCTGCTGTGATTTACTCAGCCAATATGGAGACAGACTCAGAAACACGCCGAGGAGTATATGCCGAGGGCTTTAGTCCTAATTGCTTCCAACTCCCCGTGTTTAACTCTGAGCCGCAACATTCGATGCGAACAGCAGTCTGGGGGCCGGGAGAGCAGATCCGCTCGCAGAAACACTGGATTAGAGGCGATGCGGAGCACACATCCAGTGCAGAAATGCGCAGAAAGCGTGGTCGGCTTTTTACTGCAACAGCCCTGCTATCTCTCCCCCCCCCCCCCCCCCCCCCCCCCCCTCCCCAGGTCTACTCCCTGAGCAGGTGAATTGTGAACAGTGAGCAGGTGAACAGTGTTCTGCACCTACCTGGAGATTTTGGATTGCCCCTTCCACACTCACCGCAACACTAATCTCTATCAATTTAAGACAGAGGTGAAACCTAAGAGCTTTGTTGCACTGTTCTCAGGTACTGATTAAACAGCCGCAGCAATTCATGCTAAGTGCGGCCACCTGCGGCCAGCGTCACAGACTCCGAGACTTCTACGGTCTCAGAACCCCGCTGGCTGCGTTCACTGTGAAAGCACAATAGCTTACATACAAGCAGTGCTGAAATATCAATACCAAAAAAACACCAGTAGGGAAGTGAACAAATTTAATGGCCTGTAGCCTGCAATTGAAAGGCATCGAGCCACAACAATAGCTAGGAAAATCAATGACAAATTCAAAGTAATTTAACATTTTGCTAAATCTCACTAGGGTTTGCAGAGGGGGTGGAAATTTACTAGCAATTATGAAACTTGCAAAAGATGGTACCTTTCATTTTTGGGCCCCAACATATATTTAGGTAAGTAACACATTTACACGTACGTGCAGTTTACCAGTTTCAGCTGTTTTAGTTGTTAAGGCTGGTTACAATGAAATTTAAGCAAGTGTTTGGATGGGTGATAACGGCATTACTTTGGTTTTGACAGTGAGCACCACAGAATCATAAAACAGATTTCCCCCCCCCGGAGACAATCACCCCTTCAGAAATGATCCACCCAGTACCGCGTGTTGCTCACCTTGCCGTAGGCTGCCCCAGTCGACCCCTGAGAAAAAGGGGTGGCAGCGCAGACCCTCGAACCCGAGGCGGTCCCGTACCCCACACAGCAGGCTCTGCACCAGGTCCACAAAGTGCTTGCTGGCCTTGGGCTCTTCCGGAAACTTCAGGTAGCGCTGGGGACGGGTGGAGTGGAGAGCTTTATTTATCCCATTCATCCCTGGTCACTAGCCTAGCATATACTCGGCCAGGCCAACAACTGAGAGGGTCAGGGACAATGGCAGAACGCAATCCGAAATAATACCCTAAAACCATCCCCCATCCACCCCAACATGCTTGACATGTGTTTTTCCCAGCATTAGCAGAGCACACAATCACCAGCACAAAGTGGCCTTCGCCAGCAAATCCTCATCTTCTGCACAATGACAGGTTTGGCTGCGAAATAGAGATGGCCTCATATAAATCGGCCACTCCTTAAAACTGCAGTTAAAATAAAATCAAGTTAAAGGCATAAGGCTAGCTCTGGCACAGGTGTAACGACACAGGTGATGCTAGCCCTTGAACAGGAATAATGACACAGGCAACGCCAGCCCTGGCACATGTAAAAGAACACAGGTAATGGTAGCCTTGGCACAAAGCAGAGCACTCAAGCTGACCTGGAAGTTCATGATGTTGTTGATGGTCTTGGTGGAGGTGCCCTCGGCGAAGGGGGACTTCATGTAGATCATCTCGTAGGCAATGACCCCCAGGGACCACCAGTCGCACTCCACCCCATACGAGGCCTGGGCGCCCCCACTCATCGCAGCCAGCACCTCGGGGGCCAGGAAGTCCTGGGTCCCGACTGGCAGCCTGGACGCCGTAACCTACAAAAAAAAAAAATTAAGAATAATGGCGCTGCGGGCATGGTCACCACCAGCGCAGCCAATTATCCCGGTCACCCACATCCTCATCAAATGCAGCGGCAGCTGCAGCATCAGCCGCCAAATACGCTGCACTCGACCTCCATCGTGCCAGGCTCATCTCAGCCAGCTGTCAGGTGCGGCGAGTGAGAGGCTTCTAACGCACGCCTTTCATTACCGTCTTATTAGCCGCGAGCTTGGCCGCCGAACCGAAATCCGCCAGCTTGATGTGCCCGGTCCGGTCGATCAGGACGTTCTCCGGTTTGATGTCTCTGCCGCGGGGGGTGGGGTGGGAGGGCATGTGAGGACAGAGTGGGAAAAGAACCCCAGCGTTACAAATCAACATTTCAATTTCACTCAGCTGCGAGTCCCTCGGCACTTTAAATACCAGCTGTTATGCACACATGAAACCAACAGGCACACAGGAAAAAACCTTTTTCAAAGCTCGACAGGGAATAATGTTACTGCAGCAAATCTGGCCAGCTCCCAGTCCACCAATATATGGGAACATTAAGCAGCCATTGAACTAAGAGTTCTAAGTTAAAGCCCTTCTCAGAGACTGAGTCTGTCTCCTTCTTTACGAGCTGCAGTACCAGTGCTCCCAGTGGTGTCTCTGTAGACCCGGTTACCTCGGATGACTCACCTGTGCACGTATCCCATCTGATGCACTGTGTGGATAGCCTGCACCAGCTCTGACAGGTAGAACTGCGCCATCGCTTCGTCGAACT
This sequence comes from Megalops cyprinoides, assembly GCF_013368585.1. NCBI lineage: Eukaryota > Metazoa > Chordata > Actinopteri > Elopiformes > Megalopidae > Megalops > Megalops cyprinoides. Next base: position 7,263,464 of record NC_050586.1, read on the forward strand.
GCTCCTCATACCTGTTCATGAGAGCCATGAGGTCTCCCCCAGGCATGTACTCCATCACCTACACACACATGCACATAGACAGACACAGACACACATAGACAAATCAGATGCCTTCACCAATACAGTGCTATTACACAAAGGTGCAGGCTGGACCTCTTAACTTTTTTTTTTTTTTAACCTTTTTAATACACTAAATCTTAATACTGTAAACCAATTAAGGACTTTTGACGGTTTCCTTACTTGCAAGACTGCATCAAAAGGTTGACAACAGGAAACAACATTGTTCTCTTTGTTATTTTTCCTCCTCGTCGAGCGTGGGGGTAATTTGTCTGTTTACTCGCAGATGACTGAGCGAATTTAGAACGTAACTCCTGCGGGGCTCGAGGCCCTGATGTGAAGGCATGCCGCGTGTGGAGGTGCGCGGCAAGAGGCGCAACACGAAACAGAGGAACCAATCCGATCCCTGCACACGCGCCCAGCCACCCCTTTCGGAGGCACTGACGCAACACCTGACCATTCCGGCGAGAACTTTGTCATGGGGAACACAAAGCTTTAATCAGGGCATATCTGAGCTATGCTGAACTGTCAATCACTGCTCCCTAAAGCCCTCCTGCAATTCCCGCTTTTAAACTCCGCATGATTGATATTAATGCGCAGTTCTCGCTTTTATAATTCAAGACAAGCGGTGCTTAAAATACCGCCGGAGGGATGCACTCGATAATAAAGGCACTGCAGGGCTTTAACTGCAACACAGCATCTACTACCACACATAATGGCAGCGTTTCAGATCACACTGCTGAAAACCTGACAAAAAGGTTGCCTGTCTGAAAATGCCGATGTTATGACAGGCCAGTCTAATGCTTGAAAAATGCACAAAAAGTATTCAGACACTGATGGCTTAAAAAATTGCGCATTAATATGGCTACTTAACACCGTAAATTACATAGATTTTTTTTTGCAGGTGGTCTCATTACATTAATACAAAGCTAATGTCACTTATGTCAATGACTAATGTTTCTCTGTGACTGCCTTTACACTTTACATGTAGGTCAAATTATTACTCTTTTTTTCCCTTAAGCAACAAGACCCTAGAAATTCTGCATGACACGTACATCAGTATAAAAACACAAGCGTGAGTATAACACACATCAGTATGAAAGTTATATTAAGGCTACAGATAGAACACATCGGAGGACAAGCTGCTGGAGCTGATACCGCAGCATTCTGGTGACGTTACCTAGCAACAAGGTATTGTATGTCCTTCAAGCCAACACTCTCACAGCTGAACACAGAAGGGGGGGAAGGGAGGATGGTGAGGATTTCTTTGCAAATTGATCTCCGGATTGATACGAAAGTCTCTTGTTTACTCGGCCAGCGTTATCGTTGGGCTTTGCCTGAGCGAGAGCAGCTAGGCTACGTCTCAACGCCATCCTTGGACAAACGCATCAGATAGCGCCCGGGGAGAACAACAATGCCCCCTCCAACACGGTCCATCCGTTTGACAAGCCTCCTTTATCTGCTGCTGCTCGCGAAACTACATCACGAATGCCAGATACTGAGAACCTGGGGGCGGGACCCACAGACTGACTAACTGTGTGGATCTGCCATTTAAGTACATAGATAACATTCGAAACCATTAGAAATGTTTGCTGGTCATTTAAACGGGATCCTTGTTTTCTCTTAAACCCATGCGCCTTATGTGCAATGTTAAAAACCCAACGCCAAGGCTGCTGGAGCATAAATGTTCCCACACAGAAGTGAGGCCAGTAATTCAATTACCTGTCAGATTCATTGAGATGTCCGCGCCATCTTTCCGAAGGTTCCCTCTGGATTGCTTGCTTTGTGATTATTTTTTAATACAGTTGTCAATACAGTGCTAAACCAACCCCTTCCACAATCAGCTTCTCAAGGTCCAGGTTCTAAAAAGAGCTACTCTGCTGATGCACACTGTATTATCTTTTTTGCAGGCAAGAGGAGTGAGAAGTGAGAAGTGGAATATGTGGCCAATGATGGCAAGATGAGATGTGGTAGGAGTCAGAGGACACAGGTCTGCTACATGCATGAAAGCTGGAACATGTACAATTCAAGGACTGGACAGATTAAATTATGGGGATCAAATGTACACACAGCCCAGTGATGGGAGCTTATATACAATGTTATCCTATTTTTGTTTGTCTTTTCATCTGTACGTGGTATCCAGTGGAACTGTTCAGAAGAAGCATGTGAGTCCTTAAAAATACCCTTGGTAGGTAAAGGACTTCAATACTGCAGATGACACCCCACTGTGGCTCTCTATACAAGTATCGCTCGAACGCCAGTAAAATGAGAACTGTTTTGACCTATTACATATATTGAGTAGCGCTGTGCAATCCTATAAACTCTGTAATGGCTCCAACCGTTCCATAAGTACAGCATCTGCATTGATTTGACAAGAGAGAAAAATGCAGCTAGCTGTTTTCTAAAGCTTCACAGGCTTGCATCTCCGGTAATCGTATTCTGACTAAAGGCAGGTGAGAGAGATAGGCACTCAGAGTCGTGTATGAATTCCGAATTTGAGAAAAAAAAAGTGGATTTTTATTCAGTGAAGGATAAGCTGCCTGGTAGGTCAATGAAAAAGTATGCATCTAGCCCTCTAGAATCCATAATATGGAACAATAAAAAAGCCCATAAGACAAAAAAAGTGTTCGGCACAAACAAGAGATATCCAAAAACTGTGAGGCCTGTAACCTACTCTTTGCATTGCGCTTTGTTTAAATTCAGAGGCACTGACACATCGCGCTCCCAGACATCTAATGACTGCCCATTTTTCAAATCTCTCAGTGCATTTTTAGTGCAACTGTTGAGAAAACAGAATGAAAAGGGCGGCCTGAAATCCCACACCACTGAGAAAGCTCTACAGCTGCTACCAAGCTGTGGGCAATCTGATGACTTCTTTGTCTACCAAGGTGTCAAAAAAACAAAGGAAGAGACTCCTACTGTCTTTATAGCTGTCAGTAGATATTTCTAGACAGCGACAACAATGAGAGGAAACGTTGGGGTGGGTGACATTATCGATTTTACCCCGTCAATAACTGAAATGCACTCCACTCTCTGTATGTGGAAGATGTGGAATGCGATTGCCGCAATGCCCCTTTTATAAATGCATGTCATTACATAATACAAACACATTGAAATGAGACATAATTAAAAATGAGAGTGTTGTGCATTTCATCAATTACACTGGCTGGATTCCATGAATATGTTATTGAATTTGTATGAGCTGGACTGAGGGGGGGGGGGGGGGGTCATTTTGTCTGAATTTCAAGGACAACTACCAATGACCCATATCTATTGCTGTCACTGAATGAGTCTGCTATAGGAATATGCCGCTGAATCAAAGGCTCTGTGCCAAACCACTTAGTCATTCAGGAATGTGTATACAGACACTGAGAAAAAGTCATTTAGTGCATACAGTGAAAATCCTGCAGTTTAGAATATTGAGCTCCATCAAAAAAAAGCCATTAATCCATTTATCCACGTTTCTTCTCAGATTCAGGATTAGAAAAATTCCTCAACTTCCCATGTAATTCCTGACCACCCATTCTTGAGTTGCAGACTTGAAAATTCTCAAAGAAAGAATACACTAAATTTAAAAGTAAACAATTAAGAACTTTTGTTCCGAAGGTAATGGAGAATTAGGATGATAGGGAGTAGCGAGAGAGAGAAAGGAAAGAGAGAAAGAGGGGTACATGACCTTGGGCTAGGGGAGGCTGTGCAGAGAAAGAGAACAACTTCCTTCTCAAATGTTTATGCAAAATCTGAGAACACAGCCCCCCAGACCCCCCCACTTGGGGGTCACATTACACATCAACACATGCAAACCATCATTCATTCATTATGCGGTTTGTTCAATTGACTCAACTGGCCTCCTTATGGGGTGCAAGCTGTTCAGCATTTTGCTCAAAATTCGCTAAATTATCTGATTAAAGGGACAAATTACTCACATTCTTGGACAAAGAATAACAATCTAATTCTCATAATCGGCATTTTAGAAGGCCAACCTTATGATTATGACCCTATTATGGAATTGTGAGTTACACTATTAAATTAATAATCACTAGGATTAGCCAACAGTTTTTTCTTATATTTGCCAGGAGAAGGTTGAGAGAGATTGCAGTGCCCTCTACTGGAGTGAGAGTGAATAACCTAGTTGGAGCTGCAGTGTGTTACATAAATCGGGGATGAGAGAGATCTTCGTGCGGAGCGCAGCAGTTAAATTGCTTTCTTCTGCTTCATCTGAAAAGAAAGGTAGGGCTTGCGTAACTGCTGAGGAATCAGTCTTTTGTTCCAGTGAAAGGAGCCGCGCACTAAAAGAGGCAACAGGTCAGGCCCATGACTAAAGCCCTGACAGCGATTACGTAAGTCCTACACACAACAGAGCGTTCGCATCAACACTAAGGCGGCTCTGGTTAAGAGAAACAACCCCACCCCCCAACAGCACACAGAAGAGCCTGGTAATTTCCCGCTGCTAAGCAGAGTCGGCCAAAGTATGAAACAGAACCGGAGTGGAGATGAAAGCATTGCAGAATCTCTCTGCATCACAAGACCCTGGTAGTATTACTCATAGGACTGTGGGTATTCAGAGTGGCTCACAGACCCGGTATCACTATGCCTGCGGGCAATGGTAGGTTGCAAGAGCTTTAAAGCTAATACAAACTGTCCACAAGCGGAGGGGGACTTTGTGCAACACTAACTGGCTGAGTTAGTGTTGCACAAAAAAAACTGGCCTCTACAGTCCACATGTTCCAGCCCAGAGCCTGTCACTCACCAGGTATACATTATCTTTGTCCTGGAAGGCATGTTGCAGCTGGGGGAGCCAGGGGCTGCTGTTCAATGCTAGTATGCCGCGTTCCTCCTCATAAGAAGTCATCTGTGGGAGATGGTTAGCAACGTGAAAGTCTTATCCTTCACATTTCACTGTCACAAGAGTGGGCAACACCATCAAATGTAATAAATATTAATGTTGACTGAAACTGATTCCCCCATACAATTTCCCATCAATCCCTGGCAACGACATCACAAGTTATATACAGATCCATTTACATTTTATATTTACTTATTCGTTGGTACAGCTTAGCTATTTGATCTGGATTATAACCGAAAATGTTCTGGAACATATTTCAACTTCCAATTTAGTTATAACCCATAAGATAAGATGTGCTGCTGAATTCGAAAAACTAATAACTGGGATGGCTAGACAACAGACGTCCAGCATCAGTTTCGCACAGTTTCATGAAGTTTTTGTCCTCAGAACAGGAAAAAGTAGAGGGTATCTTACATAGTCCATGGAGCGCAGGCAGGTCTTGCTCATGACCTTCATGGCATACACATCCCCCGTAGCTCTCTCCTTCACCACCCGCACCTCGGCGAAACGCCCCCGGCCCACAATGCCCCTCTGCTCGAAATCCCGCGGGCCTGGCTGCAGGTCCCGCAGCTCTGACACCACCTCTGAGACTGAGTCACACACGCGCGCACACACACACGCACACCATTTCAGCACTGCACAGTTAATGTCATCACACACAGCAAGTCAGCTACAGTCTGCAGGACGTTCTGGAATTCCCATTTTATTAATCTCATCTTATCTCAACTTTTACTTACATCCCATTGTTGTCATTTAGCAGATGTTCTTAACCAGACCAATTTACATAGATTGCAGTCTTTACATGTTATCCATTTACACAGCTGGATATTTACTATATTCTGTGTCAAGCCCTTTGCCCAAGGGTACAGCAGCCGTGCCCCAGCAGGGAACTGAACCAACAACCTTTTGGTTACAAGCACTGTGCCCTACCACTGTGCTACACTGCTGCTCCTCACTTATCCCCAGGACGGCTCTGACAGACACAGGATGCAGGATAGCTGCTCAAGACGTAAAATCAGAAAGAGCTAGAAGATATCAAAACAGGAGAAAAAAATAACTCACACTTATTGACAAAATTGGCCACATGTTTGATCTTCATGAGCTCCGGGGAGCTGCACTCCTGAAAGAGCAGGAGCAGGGCTTCCAGCAGCCCCTCCCTTGTCACACTGACCCCGCCCTGCTGCGGTTGGAAACTGCCCTTTCCCTAGGGAGGAGAGGGGGAGAGGGGGAGAGGGAGAGAGAGGGAGAGAGAGGGAGAGAGATGGAGAGAGAGGGAGGGGGAGGGAGAGAGGGGGAGGGAGAGAGAGAGAGAGAGACAGAGAGAAAGCCAGGCTGAGACAGGATGAAAAATCACCTTTCTCCATCTGCTGCTGGGGTTGGCGAGGAGTGGAGCTCATACCAGTATCCAGACCAACATCACTGACAATTACTACAGTATTTCAGACATGACTCCCTTTTTACATTTTAGGAACCTATCAGGACAGCAAATAAAATATTAATACTACTACTAACAACATTAATATTAATAATAATAAACACTGAATTCACTGAGACACAAGCCAGCACAGCTCATAGACGCACTGCAGACGCAGGTGTCTTTCTGTTTACCTGTAAGAGCAGATTGAGTCGGGAGCAGCGGCTGGTTATGGGATCCAGGCTGGCCAGGTCCTTGATGCTGTTTTGACCGCCGTATTTAAACTTCAACATGGCTTCCTGTTTTTATTGCGCCAGCTGTAAATGGAAAATTGATCAAAGCCAAAAACGTGAAGCATTTTGGCCCCTCTGTAACATTCCTGAACTGCAGTCATTGCAATGCGAGCATTAATTACACCTCTGTGCGGGAAACGTTTTGCAATGACTCACGTACTGTGCGTTTCCCAATGTTATTAGCAACTAGCTATCAAATTATATTTTTGTCAAACAGTAAAAGAGCACCTACTCAGTTTGGTGACACAAGTGCGTCAATGTGACCCTGCCTCTTTTTTTTCTAACATTTTGTCACTACCTTTTGAATAGTGAAAAGCTAAATGACTGTGGCTCACGTTATATGCCCAGCTTGCACCCAACATCACCTGGCCAGCGGTAAAACAATTCACAGGAAAACACAATAAGGTAATCACATAAAACATTGCAACATAATGCATAACCTTAATGCAACCATTAAATGACAGACAACGCTGCTCACCGCATGCATGCAGATTCTTGAATGAAACTGGGTGGTGTTGGTGGCTAGCTAGCTAGCTACTCTGCCCTTGGCTAAATGTCAACATTTCAATACTTTCGCTCACAACGACCAAACATTAATGAAACACGCAGTCAAAGAAACTTCAAACACAAACAGCTATATATTCGTTTGATAACTAACGCTACACAGAAAGCGTATTGTCTAAATTAGCAAAAAGCTAGCTAGCTGTTAGACCATTTTTTGTTGCTGTAACCTCCCTTAGTTTGCCAGCATACTGACAAAATACGAGTGACACAGTGAGGTAACGTTTGATATCTCTCGTTAATGAGCTATACTTACCGAGTCGTGGAATATAAATATTTAGTATTCGTGTGTTAAATGTTTCCTTGTCATTTGTTGTTTTTTTTATCCGTAAAGCCCAGTTACCTAACGTTATCTAACAATACCTAAAACAAAAGTCCATCCTGTCAACTTTCAAATTTCAGCGCCTTCCGGTGACGTAACGTTCTCAGACCAACGCTCCCACGTTACGTCTCGACGTCACGGATTACGCTCCGACGACAGCGCGTTACCATTGGTGATCGAAGACGGTTTGTCACGTGGGGTATTTACGCCAATCATAAAAAACCGCGCCTCATATGCTGATAAGAGCGCCTTTGCTCCGTCTACAAAAGGCCGCTCGAGTGTACATAAATTCACACAGCTTAATTGCCACCCCCAAAGACAATGAAAAATACGAAATTATTCAGGATAAGGATAAGGAACGCTCACCCAACGGGCCACTAAATGTGACACCAGCCCAAGTGTTGTGGTTGTTGTTCCTGTCAATTAACGTACCCCTGGGCCGTACAATGAACGAGATAATTACTGCAACAAATAAAACGAGCAAACTTGAACAACATATTAGATTCATGTAGACGAACCAACACGTTACATTCGTTAAAATGCTAATGCAATTACTATGCAAACAGGTCGGGTTAAAAAAAAATTGCACGGGGAAAATTCATGGATAATTACAAGAGCAAGCCAAATTAATTATATTAAATGAGGCAACAACTGAATACAAATTATAAAGGGAGGAAACGATAACATACAAATTACAAATTAAAATACAAAACATTAACATTGTACAGTGTAAGTTTAATATAAATTTCATTTATAACCTGTTGCTGTCAGTTCAAAGTGCCATGATAGCCTCACGAGTTCCTCTAGATGAAAGCCAACTAAATAATAATAGTAATACTACAAATTAAAATAGCTGACAGTTTTGCTTTGGGTACATGAGTCAGATGAAAGGTGAGTCTTTATTGAGGAAGGGTGTGATAAGCGACTCCGCTTCTCTGATCGGTGTAAGTAGCCCTTTCCACCACTAGAGGGCCACCGCTGTTCATAAGTGGAGAAGATGAAGAGAAGACCAGCCTGAGGTAAACGGGAATGGCAGAGGCTAAGAACGGTGTTAAAGGAAAGGATTTTTTCAGACATAAGCTCTTTGAGATAAATTAAAGAAAAAATGAGCAGGAACAATTTCAAAATATGTAGTTACGTACATGGTGAAATTAAATTATTGTTTGCATCATTTCATATTAAGTGGGGTTACTAAAATCAATATTTGCGCATTATATAGTCTGGCATTGAAAAATTGCAAACATTATTGCAATGACATCTTTAAAAGAATTTCCCTGACTGAACGCTCGACTGCACATGAAGAGATTGCCTAATGTGCATGGCTGATATACTGTCGCCGTGTGACTGCAGTATAGTGTGAGTGAGAACCGCACTCGAGGCATTCAGTTGTAATTATGAATGCCTGTGAGAATCGTGCTGAAGTCTGATATGATGCATCTTCCAAAATTTGTCAACGGAGGGTGCTATTACTCCCATCTGCGAAAGATAGCCGTTTTCAGCAGGTATTGGGCATCATTGGCATTGATTTATGGATGTAAATACAATTATCCTTTACTTACGGGCAATGATATTATTTCTCTCGAGTCATAATGTCAGCTCTGCTAAATATTCGACAGCCTAACATCTAAGAACTCGTTGTGGCCAATTAACCCGTTTTAAAAAATATTTCTTCGTTAAACAGTAATTTTTCTAAGGATTATGTGAACTGCATTGTTGAAATTCTATATAAACAAAAATGGAAGACACAGAAACTGTCACAAACATTTCAAATACTGTTTTTATGGCACTGTTTCATTTTTAAAAATGTTGTCACAGTGTTTGTAGCTATATACATAAAGATACTTGCATTGGTATTGGTTGGCATTTACATGGTCATGCCACCTGTTACTTGCTGCTGCGATTTTGACCAGACAATGTTAATTTGAAAAAAAAAGACTGGAATCTGTAAACTTAATTTAAATGTACTACACTCAACAGAAATCAGTCACAAATCGACAACATCACTGCAGTGGTGTGCTTATGCATATGGTATATAGCTGCTAATAGAATTAAAGCAGGAAAAACATATGGCATGATTATCTAATAACAATGGTGAATGCAGATTAAAGGGAATGATTCTGGAGTGAAGAGCTGTCACAGATGGACAATGATGATTCAGGAAAAAAAAGAATTGTATCAAATGCCAGGGAAAATGATCCATTCCCAGTTTCAGTAAACAAATCAGTGGCTCTATGCAGTATTTCGCAGACAATAAAAGAGCAAAAAAAAGCATTTTTTTTAATAATCATGATTAAAGTGGGTAAAACCACTTTAGCTGCCTGGTTTATCAGATCGTGCCCCCTCCCCAACCCCTTTGAAGAAAATCTGTGGCGCTCAGATTGCGAAAGCCAGGCCGTGACCTACTTCTTTTGTGTCCTCACATTAAAGTCCACAAGTAAAGCTATTGTTTTTAATCATTCATTTTTTTTTTCCCACAGCATTGTGTCGTCAAAGAAAACACACACGCACACACACACGCGAACAACTGTCGTTTCACATACTCATGCACTCATGTGCGAGGGGCAGCAAGGCCATAAGAGATCAATCCAAGGAGAAAGACAAAAAAGGACAGAGAACAGAGACTCAGAGGAGCCCCAAGATAGCAAAAAACAGTTATGTCTCCTTCCGCAGTGATATGGCAGTTCACCAGTAAAAATAATTTTAAAAATCAAATTCCAGTCCAACTAAACATGGTGCATTGGGTTGGGGGAGGATGGGGATGGCGTAGGGGGGTGGGAGTTAATACAAAAATAAGCTTCTTTATAGTGTTTATAAGCGACCATGTCTGCTGTTTACTGCCTGCTGGGCTAACTGGCATAGCTTTTAGGCTTCCTATTAGCAGAGGGATCTATTCTGAGCAGGGGAGATTAGGACATCTTGGTAATCCCATGTCTGCCTGTTGTTTCCAGGTTTACAGAGCCACTGTGCAGTGATAAAGTCAGCCCCCAGCACAGCGATGGTGTCAGGGTCTAAAGCATAGGGCCGTCTCCAACTGACGATTCAAGGGAGCAAGCCCAGATCGGCTAGCGGTCAGGCCTGCACTCACCTCCCCAGAGTTTCTGGAGAGCTCCCACCAATTCTGACCGGCTGCAGGAGTTCTTTCATGCAGATTCATTTATTTTTGGTTTGATGGGATTAACTGTGCAGTGCTGAATGGGTTGTGTGTGTGTGTGTGTGTGCGTGTGTGTTGTCTGTACTCATTAATGCTTTCATGAGTACAGCTCATATTAAATTTATGTTTTCTAGTTTATGTGAAAGGTCCTTTGCAGTCCTTATTGGATAATGAAAAAATAAAGGGCAATTGACTTATTGCAATAATGCCAAAGGTGTATTCGTCTTTTTTCCTGGGGAAAATTTAGTTACACAGCCTTTACGTCACAAATCAGTTACAGTAATGGAGAATGGCGTTATCATAACTAACCAATAGATGGCTGTTTGTAACAAGTTGTTAGCCTGACGTCAGAAACATGGGAACGCGCAGCGGGAGGAAGGAGGTGGGGCTGTCGGGATTGCGCAGCGACTGGGAACTATTTATGAATATACGTTTCAGGCCAGGGATCTGCAAGATGCCTCCTGTGTGAGAGGCAACGATAATGGGGAAGCGGGACCCCAGCGCATCGGGGAGGACACACCGATCGCTGGAGAAAGCCCCTCAATGCGGTTGAAGTGAGGACACGGCGCTTCAGTGTCATTTCGACGAGATCTAAATAGGAGAAACCTGGAAGATAATCAACTGCCTTTGGATTGGTAATATTTTGCACAGGATTAAGAACGAGGCTTGTGTGCGTTTGGGGGGAGGGGGGCTTGGGAGGGCGAGGGAATTTTGGTGGAAGGACAGGTTGTTGTTATAAATCGTGGGTTATGAAATTAAATATTGTGTTGTTACTATGGGAAATTTTGAAAGGGAATTTCACCGGCGCAGAGAGGATCTAGTCACACGAAACCTGTGACACAGCGAATACAGTTGGCATAAATCAGATTTTCTCCTGCCTTTTGTCCGCCGGGCGGCGATGTCCGCTTTCTGCCTCAATCTGCACTCATCCACGGCTGCGATTTCAGCACCACCCGAGTTGGACAGCGACTGCATGGAGGAACCGCTGGAGCACAGCATCAAACCCCCTCAAGACTCCGGAGGGTTCCCGAGTCATTCGCTGCTTTACACCGGTCCCGGAGGCCTCGGAATGGCACTGGAAGAAGAACTGGCCATGTTAACCAGGGACCGGGAGGAAAGCGCTGACTTAACCGCCTTGGAAACGCCTGTTAATGGGCAGGATCCAGACTTACTGTCGCTCTTCCGACAAAAGGAGAAGGACTTGGTATTGGCTGCTAAGCTCGGGAAGGCACTGCTCGAGCGAAACCAAGACTTGACTAAGCAATATGAAAAAATGAACAAAGACCTCAACGAGAAACTGGAGGTAGGGGCTAATTTCTTGATACACTTCATGACAACGATTTGCCGACAACGCTCCCCACATTCGAACTGCTAGCAAACACCTTACGCCAGTTCAGTTAAACGAATAATGATTAATGCCATTCCCAATGTATTGACCCTTTTGGTTTCCTGACAGTAGCCTCTCTCCGAGGGAAATACTACTTAAACAAATTGAGTGGATACCGTGTTGAGTGGATACAGTGATGTCTGGGATTCCACCGTGCTTGTTTATCCGGGGATATAGTCGAAGTATGTAGGACATTCTTTCCCTGTATTTTCATCCACATGACCCCATTCCAGCATAGACTGTGCTCTGATAACTGAAAAACCTCAGATTATGACGAGTACATTATTATAGATACAGTTTATAGTGCTTACGTCTAAACTTTCAACTTAAAATACGTAAATATGTTAAACTGGGGAAATAAAAGACCATTAAGTAACACTTACATTTAAACATAAATGTTCATATACACTATTTTAAACTGATTTCGTTATAAAAATATTGGTTGTAACTTGTTGACCCCATTTTTTTCCCCAAAAGAGCACTTGACCCTGAGGTTAGGGACTGTTGGTCCAGTGTTACAGGAGTATAGTGTAGAGTACAAATACAAAATACAAAAATCTCTAGAGACAAAATCCATTTTTCTACAGTAAGCACTTCTAAATACTTAAAATATATGCATCTCCATGCTGTTTATAAACACTAATATGCTACATGTGGTTCTTTCACCTCCCACAGTGAGACTGTTGGCCTGGTAAATTATCTCACATAGCACCACATGTCTATGTATAAAATCAAAAGCTATATAAATAATTAGGCAAGCAAAATTCTTCCATCAGAGCAGACTGTAGGACTGGCCCGTAAAAATCAATAATATTCGTAGCCTATCAATCATATCTTGCTCGTGGTCTTCCAGGTCTGCAGAGTTTTGTGATGAAAAAGAGAAGGACTCAAAAAATCATACATTTCATCATCCCTTAGTGGACCCACTTCTTGAAAGAAAAATGAAAATCACTTCTTTAAACCAGAAAAAGATGGAGTATAAACAGTGTAATGGATGTGCTGTTGAGAGTGGTATCACACTGAGATTATTTAGTCATGTCCTTTTTCATTTCATTTTAGGGAAGAGTGGGGAAAATTTGTAAATCTAATAGAGGCCTTTTAATGAGATAATATTCACTCGTCATGTAGAAAAAAGTATATCATATCTTTATTTGCACACAAACCATCTACGCCTCTGAGCACATGGTGGACAGAGGAAACAAAGGCTAATCCCGTACAATATCCCGTAGCCCATGCTACCATCATCTTCTCTCTAGGCCTTTCTTTCAGAGAGGACTTCAGCGTTTTAAAATCCAGGGGAAAGCCTGAGATCCAAGTGAGCATCAGAAAAACAAAAAGGGTTTATTTTACTTTTCCTACTCCAGAGACCTGATGCTGCTTGGGATGAAACTTTAGGTCACTGTTGCAGCGTACAGCCATTTCTCTCTGTCTCTTTATCCCTTCATCTCTCACTCTCTCTCTTTCTTCCTGCTCCATCTAAAAACGCAGCAGCCTGACCGCCTCTTGTCCTTACGAAAGCCTGCTCTGATCCACAGCATGTCCTGCCTTCGCTGAAATTGAACAGGGGGGAAGAAAATAGCCTCTTTATTAATCCCTATGTTCTTGTCCAGTTCGGTTTAGCTGGAGCAGGTCGAGACGCAGAGATGAAGCATTCTGAGAGAGGGTCTTCGTTACAGTGTCTGCCCAATCCCTGCCCTCAGATGAGGGTTTTTGGCATGAGTGGAATGAGTGGGGTAAAGAGTCAGGAGCAATGCTTCCCAACAGCCTGTCTCAAACGCAACGCAACAAACCCTCCTTGTCTTGGGAGGACTTTGCGTCTGTGTTTGAGCAGACCCTCGGCCTCACCCTCACCCCCTCCTTCCCCACCCACTGACCTCTCAGGACTGACTCCGCCCTCTCTGAACCCCCCCCCCCCCCCACCCCACCCTGCAGCACCTGGAGCAGGAGAAACATGAGTTGCGGCGGAGGCTGGAGAGCCGGGAGGGGGAGTGGGAGGGCCGCGTGGCCGAGCTGGAGACGGACCTCCGGCAGCTGCAGGGGGAGCTGGAGAAGCAGCAGGCCCAGCTGCGGGAGGCCGACCGAGACAAGACCCGGGCCATCGCCGAGCTGTCGGAACAGAACCACAGGCTGCTGGAGCAGCTCAACCGGGTCAGTACCAGCGCTACACTCTCACCGAGCCAGGGGTGGACACGGCCACAACTCCCCAACTGCAATATATTCGCTGGCTTGTGAGTTTATATCCGGTAACATTTACTTATTTCAGCAGGCGCTCTTGCACAGAACTGACCATCGCCTCTTTAAATGGATAGAAATTTGTGTGCAAACAGTGGCAGTCTCCGCATTGCCTGGGATATTGACTGTTAGCTGATCCGGGTGTGGACACACATTCTATCTGATTTAGCCCTATGGGATTAATGCAGCATGCTCTGGCGTCCCCAGGCGTTTTAAGCAGGACAAAATGGCGGTCATAAAAATGGACAGCGCTGGCAAATTTGCATCTAGTGCAGCGGCCTGATCTGATTTGTGACATAGGAGTCTGATGAGGCCTGTGCCCGAGGCTATGCTATAGATGAACTTAGACACTGTATGCTCTCTGGCAGAGGACAGCTGGTTACCAGAGCAGTTGTGAAGAAGTCTGCTGTGTGCAGCAGGGAGAAGTGTAATGTTTTTTATGCCTGTGTGTGTGTGTGTGTGTGTGTGTGTGTGTGTGTGTGTGTGTGTGTGAGTGTGTGTGTGTGTGTGTGTGTGTCTGTGTGTGTGTGTGTGTGTACCTATTAGTGCATTCAAGAGTACATGTTTGTGTACAAGTGAGAAAGTACCCATATATGTGTTTGTGTGTGTGTGTGTGAGTGTGTCTGAGTGCATTATTTTGCATGTGTTTATGTGTGTTCCACTATGATCATATGCCTGTGAGTGTGTGCATGCATGAGCAGTTGTGAGTGGTGTATATGAGTGTGTGTGTGTGTGTGTGTGTGTGTGTTTATGTGCATGAATTTCATTATGCGAATGTGTGTGTGTGTGTGTGTGTGTGTGTGTGTGCGAGTCTGCGTCTATGAGAACAAACATATGGTTCCGTGCTTTAGTACCTGAGAGTGACTGTTTGCCTCTATTTGACTCCATATATGGCTCGCTAGTATAGGAGAGAGTGGGAGCTTAGGGTCTGTGGATGTAGTGCGTTACCTGCAGGAAATGCATGTGAAACTGTGGGCTTCGGCCAATAGGCACGGCAGTGGCTGTGTGCAGCGCAAGGTAGAGTCTCTCCAGATCCCCCCTCCCCGCCTCTGCTAACCAGGCTGTGCTGCCTGTTGCAGCCTTCACTGGAGGGGACTGTGGTGGCCTGCCTCCTCCTCGTCCCCATGATCAAACACGCATTTGTCTCACCTATGACAGCTCTGTGACTGATTCTCCCTGCTGTGAAGGAGAGGGGTTCACATAGCCGCCTTCCCCGTCTCGCTGTTTGCTGGCACTTGCTATGTGGTAACCCATAGCGACAGAGGCAAGCCAATCCCCGCCGCGCACCACGCGAAAGGTCTGAGTCATCCGTACCGAGGCTGGAGGAATAATATAATCATTCTATAAGGTTGGGTGTTCTGTCTCTCTATCTCTCACACACACACACACACACACGCTCGCAAGGGCAGAAATATTCAAACATACACACACGCATACATACACGCACCCACAAAGACAGAAATATTCAAAGAAAGACACACACACACAAACACGCACACACACACACACACACATTCACACTCACAAAGACAGAAATATCCCAGCTCTCACATAACCACGCTTCACAATCTGCTAGCTAATCACAATTAAACTGGAGCATCCAACTTTGAAACATTAAATAATTCAGATCAATTAGACTACGAACACCTCAAGCGGCATATCTTTGAATATCGCTGAACATCATACCTTCAACGGATGGAGCGTTTATTGTGTGTAACCGCATCATTACTCTTATGAAGTCACTCGTTTAATGAGGGGTAGATTCTGTGTTCTTTTATCCTGATTATCATGTTATACGTGCTTATTTTCAGATGTGCGTCAATGTGCGTGCGTCCGTGTGTGTGTACCATACTCAGGCATGTGCTGAGCAACAGCTGATCTGAACTGCACAGCAGATGACCATGACAACTGTTGCCACATCTGCGAGGAGAGGAAGTCCTCTCTGGGATTGATTACTCTCCCCTGAGAGTGCAGATTGACTGCTCCGCGCCCCTCTCTCGACGCCCGATCACTCCCGTCCGGATTGATCCGAAGCCCTGCAATCTGACAGCCCGAGCCGCTGACGTAAGGCAGCAGGAGCGACTGTCTCTCCAACGCTGATGTGCGCACAGCAGGGATATACTGTATACCCCCACACTGGTAAGCCTGTTACGGCTTAAACCCCCTGGGGGTATAAGCAGGTTAAACTCAGCAGGAAGACCCATGCTGGGGGTCAGAGGGCAGAGGCACAGAGAGACCTCCAGCGAGGGCCCCCGGCGGAGGCCAAGAGCCCCAGGAAGGTGTGACCCAACCTGGGTGCGGTCCCACCGTGGGCCCCTGGGTTTTCACGGGAGACCCCCCCCCCGGTGGGGAATATGCTGCGTGTGGGCGGGACAGGGAGATTCAGCTGCAGTGAAGCCGGCAGGCCTCCCGTCGCACCGCGCTGAGAGCCGTTTTTAGCCCAGCCCCAGACCGGCTGCGGGCTGCAAGCCGTGACAGCGACACCGGGGGATTCTGCCCTGCTTTCCTCCCCTATCCTCGCCTGGCTACTGTAAAGCGAACGGCCAGCGCGCCTCGTCATTATTCCAACTGCAAAGTAGGACATCTGAGGGGAGGAGAGCAAAAAAACGCTTTAATACAAAGAGATGACTTCATGTGCTTTGTGGAGATAGAGTTTACATGAGGAGAACTGCATCAGTACCGTGGGTTTTTTAAAATTTATAACCATACTCTGAAGATGTGTCAAAACTGTGGCCCTAAATGGAGGCTTTAGGTATTATTATTATTTTCCTCATAAACCCAAAAAGGTGAAGTGATTTGCGTATAGTTGATTTATTGTATAGTTTAAGTTAAAATGCTGAAAGTAAAATATGTCTCTATTTTCTCCCTCTTTTCAAAAAGGAGCTCACTTGGTGTATATATATCTATCTGTATATATACATGGTCTGAGACTGTGGGGCTTTAGTGAACCTCAGAGCTGTGTTTGAATTCCGATTGGCTGTATCGATCTTGACTCCCATGATGCACTTGTGCAGGGAAAAATGTTCTGCTGCACTGATGGGGAAAGCTCTTCAGCAAAGTGAATGAGGTGAACTACAGTACTCTGCCTGATAGCTAGCAGTGGTAAGGGCTACCAAATCATTTCAGGAACAGATGCAGTGTGGGAAAAAAAAGCCCTCCAAGAAGCCCTCTGCCGGAGTGAGGCATCGAAGGGCTGCTATTTCAATCCGTTCCCTCCACCTCCCATTTCCCCTGGAACTACGCTGGCCTTATTGGGATTAAAATAGATCTCCGCGAATGCGTTCTTTCCTCTCCTCCTTTTCCGTTTCACAGCTCTCAGAGAGACGGAGGATGGATCGCAGGAGTCTTGCGTGTGTCGGGAAAGGCCCCCTTTTTCACACTGCCCTCCACCCCCCCACCCCCCCACCCCCACCCTTCCACCCATCCACCCATCCACCCATCCCTGCCCCCAGGGAGTCTCAGTTGCGCTAGCTAGACCGGATGTCAGGACAAAGTGCTCTGAAGCAGAAGGCTCGAATAGAGCGCGATTACATGTGACCAGATCGAACACTCACTGTAATTACATGACGGGCAGCCCAGGTGGACATCTTGTCAGATGGTCAAAGCTGTGTGACATGCGCAAAGCCAACGCAGCAGTGGACCACTGACAGTTTCTGAGCACCCATGGCAGCATCTGAACCCTTAGATGAAGTATCAGTGTTTCAGAATGATATTATATAACAAAAAGGGACACAGGTTACAGGAGAAGCACCCCAATATTTAATATTTTTCCTTTTATACACATCAAAGATTCAAACCGAGGGAAAGCTGAGAAAAAACCTCATTATTTGGGGAAAAAAGAACATTTGTGTGTATAGAGCCTTCCCAAATGAGAACAGTCTGTTTTGTTTTTTAAAGATGAAATGGCATGCCATGGAACATCCTGTCGAATCAAACCTGTCACGAGCATCTGTCAGCACAGCCTTATGAACTCTGCTCATTATAATCTTCCAGCTGATTCTCTACAAGTTTCGTCTGCTCTGAAGTAACCGTCGGAAACCAACCCACAGATGCCTCTCTCCTTGCAGACAGGGAGCATGCACTGAGTATAAAACACACAAATAGAAACGAGGCACACAGCCACAGGAGTCCAAGCAACCTATGCAAATGACAGCCTAGATTCCTCTGGCTACCAGCAGCCGGTCTGCAATCTGAACCAAAACGGAAACACAATCAATTCTAATTAGCCACTGTAATCGTGGCTATTCCGGGTCCAGCCAAGCAAAGGGAGGTTAGATCGGTGCAGCAATGCTTTTCAATGCCGTTTCGGTCAGTATTTTTTCATCTTCAAAGAGTGAAAGGGGAGAATTATGTCATCCCCCCCATCCCCCCCAATCCCGAAACAACACTTCAAAGGGCTGTGATGAAGGGCTGTGATTCGGGTCCGTGGTGTGTCCACTCACAGGGCAGAGGCAGGGGTGCTAACAGGTCGCCCTCCTCAGCGCCAGTCTGACGCTGACCTTCACAGCGCCAGGGCCGGCCAAGTAATGCAGGATCAGAATAAAGAGGCAGCGGAGAGGAGATAAGCTGTAATCCCGAATAACAGACTTTCCACACTCTAAAGGCTACGAGCCTGAGAGATGCGGCCCCTCCCCACTGGCAGGCCACAACATGAAAACATATGGCCATCAGGGTCGATGGGAGACTGAGCGTGTCTATAGGGGCCAGTGGGTGCGTGTGTGTGTGTGTGTGTGTGTGTGTGTGTGTGTGTGTGTGTGTGTGTGGGACAGAAGAGACGATCCACACAGAAAAACACTCAGATTGTGCCTGGAGCACAGAAGCGCATGGGCGCTTGTGCGATTGGGTGATGATTCATTGTAAGTCCTTGTCAATAGAATTCAGACAAAGACAGGAGCCAATCAGACCTCAGATCTCTGTGCGGGGGGGGGGGGGGGGGTTGCGGTGGAGGAAGCTGCCGGCTGCGGTCTTGTTTTGCTTCATGTAGACCAGGCTGCGCGTAACCTGTGAAGCCGCGGCACGCAACCCGAGCTGGCTGCGTTGAGCAGCTGGACATGCGAATAAGGGCAATCTCCCAGCAGCCTTAATCTGATCAGAACAAGTCGGGGAAGGAAGGGAACATTTTCTAATGACATTATCACACGGGCGCGGAGAGGAGTGGAGAGGCCGCAGACTCAGACACGAAACGCGTGTGTGTGTGTGTGTGTGTGTGTGTGTGTGTGTGTGTGTGTGGTGGTGGGGTGTTTCGAAAAACAGATTCGTATCAAGACTGCAGCCTCCACAGAGGATAGAGCCGCCTTCCTCCAAAAAAAAGGATTCTAAACTCACCCTGCGCTTGTTTTGGCACAAGCTGATGGATGCTGGGGTTGAACATCGGGGGGTGGCAGCAGGGATCCCGTGGCATTAAGTCTCTGTCCATCCCATTTCCCAGAATTCCCAGCAGCAGCCTCTTTTGTCACGACACTCTAGAGCAGTGGTTTTCTTACAACTTAAGATGAACTTTGATGAATGCACCAGCTACCAGTTGTTACCACTTCTAAATTTATCAGATATGAAGCAGATGAAAACCTCTCCAAAAATTGTCTGTTAAATTTTAAAGTGTTGTGATGTGGTTCATTCAAGGTTCAACACAATTTACAAGCAGTCTGACAAAAAGAACTATTAAGGTGTATAGTGTAGTATTTTTTTTTGGGGGGGGGGGGGGGGGGGGGGGTTGCAACGGCTTTGCTCACTTTAAAGGGTGGTGCACACACCATGATTTTTATAAGATTTTATCTGATTTATCCGTTTTAATTGCCTTTACAAGTTTGCCGCAGTTCTCGGATGAATTAGGCGTGTGCCTCGGCTTCACACCCACATCTGTGAGGTGTGTCAGGGCCTATGAGTGACAATAATTGCTATTACAAGCACCTCATGAGGTGTTAGGGGATATCTGGCAGTCTTGATATTTTCACAGATTCCAGCTCACAACAGGGTCTCACGAGCAGTGAGAGGCTCCCAGCAGCCAATGAAAGATAACCGTTCGATAATGACACAAAGTAACTAAGAGTGTGGAAAAAAAGGGGAAAAAAAAGTAACCGCTGAGAAGATGACCTGGGCCTCAGGCATTGAACTACTGCCTTAAAATCAAAGAGGGCAATTGGTCTTAATACTTCATTCATAAGCACGAACCTCACACATCACTTAATATAGCGACAGGAAAAATAGCTTAGAAAGCATGCAGGTACATGTGATTATGTCTAAGATAAACTAGCTGTGGATTATACAGACTCCCGCTCCGTCATCCTGAAAAGCTATTCATGTCTTAGCCAATTAGACCACCTAGAGTTTGACAACGGTCTCATAATCCTGGAATGGGCAAAACCTGGAGTTTCCCGCCAGCTTTCCGATGGCAGCAACTTTCTTGATAATCTTCAGCTAATAGTAACGGTAAAAATGAACAAATCCGTAATGGGCAATGCAGTCGTTTCGGGCGCAATAATGGACAGGTACACGACACCTGTTCTTGTATGACAGATTAGTATTCATCTGCATGTGTGTCTGGGTTCTGAGAAACCGCACTTTGAATTGAGCTGTGCGGAGCAGTTTCCATAGTAACAGCCAATTGTACTCGGCGACAGTACGGTTATGTGAAGTCCCGGCACCACGATCCCCCCCTCCCTCCTCTTACAATTTACTGGACAGCAGCAGGTTTGCCGGTGGGAGGGGGAGAGAGGGGGGGGTGCTGTATTACGTGTAGTGCATAAAGCGATTATTACGCAACATTCAATTAAATAATGCCTCTTAGTCATCAGGGTAACCTTGATGAAGTCTGGTAAAGTTTTGTCTGCCTTGCAATACAATACAAGACCGATAGAGTGGAAATATGAACAGACAGAGAGGGAGAGAGAGAGAGAAACAGACAGACAGTGAGAGAGAGAGGGAGACAGAGAGAGGAAAAGAGAGAGGGAGAGGGTGGAGGACAAAGATTACTGTGAGGATATGCGTTTGCCTGTGATGTGAAAACATGTTGTCCTCCCCTGTGCTCGTTTGTAGATCTGTTTGCATGTAGCTCTTCTCCGCTTTGTAACAGACGCACTCTGTTTCTGACACGTCCCGGTGGGCGTTTCACCACACAGGCGGCTCCAAGAGGAAGGCGCACCCATATCAGCAGGTGGTCCATCTTTCCATGGGGTCAGGAGGAGCCCCGCTGAGTCGAAATCTGGTCAAAACTGCAGTGGAACATCTAGGGGCTGAGCTCATTTTGGCTGAACCCTTTCTGTTCCCATGGGTCCCAGAACCTCAGAATCCCTGGTGTGTATCAGGGGGCCTGTGGGCAAACCTTGCCAAAGTGTGAATTAGTGTACTTCATTCGTAAATATACTTTCGTTATGAATATACTGTGAAATATATCAGCAGGCTTTATGCATCGTAACTAAATTGTATTATATGTGCTATGTTTTGAAATGTATCATCATCAAATATATGTTTTTATATAATTAGACATATTTGGCAAGTTCTACAGGTTTCAGTGCAGTCCGCATCTGACAGAGAAACAGCAATATCTAGACAGCTCTCAGCTTGTAAATAGCATGCACAGGCAGGTGAAGTTTTCATTTAATAAGAGCCTGGGTTTTTTTGCAAGCCTGAGACGGTAGTGTCACTCGTCTCTGCTGCGTATATAAAGAAGCTGGAGGAGATCAAATGGCAGAGGGGGTCATGATGTTCCTCTGCGGAGTGCATGCCTGTATGTGCGAGAATGCAGAGAGACAGAGAGAGAGAGATATCAGAGCAGGAGCTGGCAGCCTCACGGCGCCTCCAATCCTACTTCTCCCTGGTTGCCATATCAACCCACGTGACATGTCAAATTCCATGGGTAACCATGGGAACGTGTTCCGTACCGCATTGTACAACCCACCGGACGGCACATGCAGACACACACACACACACATATAAATATATACACTCTCTCTCTCTCTCTCACACACACGTACTTATTCACACACAGATACATATACAAAGTATGACAGACTATAGTTAACGCCATTTACGAAAAGGACATTCAGTATAAAAAAGATATCGAAGCTCTAGAAAAGGTTCAAAGAAGGGCAACTAAATTAGTTCCTGGAATGGAATATAAAAGCTACGAGGAAAGACTCAAGTTACTAAACCTATTTAGACTAAGCGAGAGGAGGCTTAGGGGTGATTTAATTGAGGTATTTAAATTTATAAAAGGAATCAATAAGGTTAACTATGATAGATTCTTTAGGGTGAGTTCAGTCTGTAAAACAAGAGGACATAAATGGAAACTAGTTAAGAGTAAGTTCCGCACTGATATAAGGAAATATTATTTTACACAAAGAGTTATCAATACATGGAATAGGTTGCCAGGTCATGTAGTTGAGGCAGAGACCCTTGCTGTGTTCAAGTCTAGACTCGATGCAGTTTTGGATACTCTTTAATTAAGAAATGGCAGGCTTAGTTGGGCCGAATGGCCTGTTCTCGTCATCATATGTTCTTATGTTCTTATATTTGTCCACCCACAATAATAACAGGAAAAGACTGAGTTAAGCGCCCAGCAGAGCTCACTCATGCTCATTTACCGCGGGCCTCTGGGCCCCAGATGGCCTTGTCAGCGCTTTGCGATTTACAAATGAAAGGAACCACTGAAAGAGAGAAAATGCGGCGTGGCACAGTTTTTAGGTCCTTGAAAAACAAAAGGACACTTCCCAACACAAAAGCTCTCTTTCATCAGAGCCGCGTGTCTTTCGTAGTTACATAGATGCTCTTTATTCAGACAGAGCCATCAAATGGGGACTTTGTTTGAGGTCGCGCACATGAAACAGCTGTGCTTGCCTCCTGTGGTAGTTTCTCATTTAGTAGTAGCTCAGTGCTACTCTGATGGGCTCACGTGA
The DNA here is from genome assembly GCF_013368585.1 of Megalops cyprinoides. NCBI lineage: Eukaryota > Metazoa > Chordata > Actinopteri > Elopiformes > Megalopidae > Megalops > Megalops cyprinoides. The sequence goes on from NC_050586.1 coordinate 7,286,618, forward strand.
TGACAAGCTCAGTGCAGAGAGATTGTGAAAGAGGGAGGGCTTGTGTGCTTACGACTCAAAGCAGAAACTAAAGGAGTCCAGGCGATGAGAAGTTAAAGCATTCGTTTGGCCTTGAAGGAAAATCCCCCGTGGCTGTATGCAACGGAGGACTGCAACTGTCACAGGCAGCAAAACACCGCATCTCACACAGTCGGCACAAACACCTGAATTCAATTAACATTTTCCACCATCTTTGACACACAGTGAAGTGATTGCATTTATGTTTGCATTTACATTTATTCAATTGGCAGAGGCTTTTATCCAAAGCGACTTACAAGTAAGGCAGAGTACACCACCAGCAAAAAGTGATATAAGGAGTCAACGATATTAGAAGCGCTGCATGACTAAGTTTTAATAGAGAGTAGAGATACGAATGCATGAAGCCATTGGATATTGTTCTGGTAAAGTTAACAGTAACTAAGCTTTGCTTAATTACTGTTTCTCATCCACATACACAGGTCAATGAGCTCAAGTGATCACAACACATTAATGGGAGAACAAGAAATGTGTGTCTATATTGTTTTGTTTTTGTTCGTATGTTAATGTTTGTTGGACCCAGGAGTAAGTTGTTCCTCTGCCTCATTCCCTTGTTATGTGTTGCTGCGTGGTTTAAAGTGTGCTGTTCTCCACAGTGTGTTATGTAGGTGAACATTCTGTTCTTCCACACACAGTTGAGTGCACAGATCTGTACAGTGCACTGTGATCCCAGAGGCGCTGTATGCTGTTTACCCCTTTGCAGCAGCTGTGCTCTGCTTTAATTATGCAGTGTAGTGTACTGTGTCCCCTTTATGTTACTTTTTTTTTATGTGTGTGTGACCTGCTCTGTTCTTCCCTGTGTTCCGTCGGGGCTGTGTTTCTGAACAGACTGTGTTCTGGTTAAGAGCTCTGCGCTCTCCGGTGGACTGTGTCCTGATGACGCCGTGTTCTGTGGGTGCCACTGGTACGCCGCAGGGGAGGCTGTGTCACGCATTTGATCTCTGACTCTAAGACAGCTGTAAGCAGGTGAAAGCGGAACAGTAGAGGACGTGGGGGGTACCTGTGGCTTTTGAGCGCCCATCAGGCAACAGCGCGGTTTCCTGTGATCTCTGTGTCTGTCACTGCGTGGCGCCTGGACAAATGTCACTTTCTCATTGACTCAACAGCTGGAACCTCTAAAAATACATGAAAAATTGTTGGGCACAGAGTCACATGGTTATCAACACGGCCCAAAAAGGCAATTACAGATTGCTATGTGAAAACATGTATTAAGCTTCTCTGTGGTGCTATAGAGTAGAGTGCTATTTCCTGCTGCACTATGTCATAAGCCAAGTTACGAGACAGGGAAAAATGGCTTTGAGCCTGTATGTAGCTCACAGCAAGTGCAGTACATTTTGGCCAGTAGTGTTATTCTTGTGTTTTCGACGTGCTGTACTCAAAGCTGCGATTTAGGGGGAACCTTAACCTTGGTCTGTCTCTCTTGTGGAAGCACTATCTTTCTTTCAGGCGGTTTTAAAGGATCTTACATTAGATGGTGCAGACCCTTCTGAGAGAAATAACAGAAAATACATTAAAAATGCCATCTTTGTGGAGTTGAACCTTCATTTCTATTACTGGTCAGTCATAATAAAATTCGTTTTAAAAAACGCAAGTTACCAGCTGGAGAATCAAAGCGTTATTTTGAATCCTGCTCCGCTCACAAAGTAATGAGTATAAATCAGCAAATTTATAGCCTTTTCATCACAGGCACAGCGGGCATCGTCTGAGGCCCGCTGGCGTGAACCGACTCTGTGCTCGAAGCACATGTGAATGAAATGATCAGATTCTGTTAAGCCTGATTGGAGCAGCAAAAAGGGGAAGTGAGGCAGACTGATGGCATCACTGATTACTCACCGGGTCAGGTCACACACACACACACACACACACACAGACACACAGACAGACACACAGACACAGACACACACACGCACACGCACACACAAACACACACACACACACACACACACACACACGCACACACGCACGCGCACACACCTCCCCCCACCCTCATCAAGCTCTGCCACATCATCAGCTTCAAGGCCACTCGCAGGATGAAAAAGTTACTCTAGTTGAGCCACAGCCGGAACCCAAGCCACCAGTTATTGCAGCACTTTTCCTGTCTTCTCCAAGGTGATTTTATTGTTCCTCAAGCTGATTTCCTGGTTGTTGTTTTTTTTTTTAATAACTGTCTGTGTCTCGCTCTGGAAGCAATTCCAAAAGAGGGGAGGTTTTGCACTGTGTGTATCTGATGTCATGCACCTCGGGAACCTTATTACAGCTCCCTTTTAGCAGCACTGGAACAATAACGACTCACTAATGGGGCACTGGCAGCTGAGATAGGGACTGGCTGTCCTCTAGTCAGCCTCTGCACAGAGCACCAGTCACGGGCCACAAACACAGGCCCCAGGCCAGGGACTGAGAGCAGACAGTCCATTATGATTGCACCGTGAGGCTGGCCCATATCACAGTGTTATGGAGAAACCATAGACGCTCTATATATGGACACATTCAGCTCCCTGTGGTCCAGTTTGAAAGTTCAGTTTCCGGCTCGTTGAAGCTAGAAGTCTTCCGATTTGCTGGCTCATTGTGAGTCTTCTTTAAGGGGCGTGGTGCGATTCACAATATCCACAGTTATAATACCGTAGCAATGCAGACAGCGGAGGAACGTCCAATTCCCAACCGGAACCTTCTGGAAAAGGAAGGAGACAAAGAGACGGAGACGAAGAAGCCACATACTTGGTGATAATAGAAAGTATGTAATACAAAAGGAACATTAGATGCCCCAGTAAAAAATAATCTTCTGCCCTCAAAATAAAAGGAACATCAGTGAGAAGAGAGAAGCTCGCCATCAAGAGAATTTTCCATGCAGAGAGTGGACTTCTTATATTTATTGTTTAAAAGATAGAAAAAAGGCAGATGTGGTGAACAGGGGTATCTCGGTGTCCGGTGGAGGGAACACACCTGGCTGTCGGGATGGTGCTGTTGACCCCAGCCAGCTGACATCAGAACATGAAAGCGGAGGCAGGTGAGCTGGGCATGTGGTGGGGGAGAGATGCTGGAAGCTGGCGCCATTTGAGAGACTGCTGGGGCCTGATACCTTTTTAGACTTGCAGAGCCTGGTACAGCCAATTTGAGAAAAAATATAAGAGAGTTTTATTTGAAATTTCATCTCCCAAAACTTTGCTTAAAACTACGCTTAGACCAGTTGGTGCTTCTGGCAGTCACTGTGTGCTGCATGTGCCATTTTTTTCATGTGCTTTTTTCATTTTTCACCTCCAGCACAAGGTCTTTTTCCTTTTTCCTTTTGCTCTAGCCATATCTACTGTATGGAGTACCTTATTTAACATTCAGCAGGAAGACACCCGCAGAGAAAGAGAGTATTTATGATATTTACTAGCATATAATGTACAAAGGTGGCAGATGATCCACACAAGAGCACTGTCTAGACATCATCAATTAGGAAGCCAAGGCTACACAAGAGAGGTGGAACATGGAAACAGCTCACTGCTACGTGGGATTTTCACACTTCCAGATCAATAAAACAGCTCAGCCGGGTTACGGTAATTGCGTGGGGAATTTTCAGAAAAGCCCCCCTCCTGGATCTCTGTTTGAAGCACCGACATGCGGAGCGTCTTTCTGGCTGGAGATTGAAGCGGACAGGCTGGGGGCGGGACGGAGAGGACCGTAAACAGCAGGGGCCGGCGGACGCAGTGCCGGCGGACTGCTGAGTCACTGAGAACCGGCAGACAGGAAAGGGGAAAAACTCCGATAGCCGTCACACCTAGGTCGGCCCGGGTCCGAGCTGGCAGAGGCAGCGCAGTGTTAGATCGACGGCCTTTCATTTCCTGGCCGGAGTTTATCAGGGACAGGATCTCCACGCTTACAGGGACAGGCGCTCACTCAGGGCAGCCAAAACGAATCCCACACTGCCACCAAGAGACACAGGGCATAACAGAAGCACATACACACAGTCACAGTGAAAGGACAGTCAGCATGTGGCCCCGGTAAAGGCATTCTCTGAAGTACATTACATATCCTGTGTGTTTGTGGATGTGTGTGTGTGTGTGTATATATACATACACACACACAGAATGTACATAACCCACAGATTACATTATTGGATCATTTAGCAGACACTCTTATCCAGCATGACTTACAAAGGTTACAATTTTACCCATTTATACAGCTGGATATTTACTGAGGCAATTGTGGGTAGAGTACATTCCCCAAGGGTACAACAGCAGTGCCCCTGTTGGGAATCGAACAACCTTTCAGTTACAGGCCCTGCTCCTTACTGCAACACCACGCTGCTGCCCCAGTGCGGCACACATACTGACGCATACAGTACATTACATACGACTGATTTATATGGTTATATATACCTACATTATTTACTGGAGCAATGGTTAATGACCGTACAGGTGTCCTAATTCATACTCTCTTGTACGATGGCAGAGTCACACCCGGGATTGCAGAACCTCTCCCCCTCACCGGCAAGTTTCCAAAGTTTCACCCCGAGAAAACGGGAGCGACAACAGCGAGCAGACGCACATGCCGAGCTCAGACATGGCGGGCCGTGTCGTGACTGTTCCGACGCGGGGTTCTGCTAAAGCGGTCTGACAGCAGCAGGCTTAAATGAGCCGGCCCCAGCGCTCCGGTCTCGTTAAGATGGCAGCCGCTCGAACAGAACAGATCCCTGCAACTTGTTTCGTCTCTTTTAGCGGCTGAGCGCTTGACTGTCGGAGGCCCGCAGAGAGGAGGCAGCCTTGTGCATCCGTGCGTGTGTGGCCTGCGTGTACATTTGCGTGCGTGTATGTACATGAGTTTTTGTGCGTACATATGTCATTATATTAGTAATCCACCCAACGTGTAATCCGACACAAGTCCTCTGGTCATCCCCGCAGCGTACCAGGCAGCATGGGTGAGGGTCAGCACCATAGAACGTGACTAGATAACGAGCAAATGACGAACAGAATTGATGCCAGGAGTGGTCTGTTCATAACTGATTTTGTACCTACAGTGCAGGGAAAATAAGACCGGCAAAGGACAAAGGAGAGTAGCTCTTCTAGTCAGAGAAGGGAAGGAGCATGATGATGATGTGCTAAAGAAGTCCAGGAAAGTAATAGAGTAGTCAGCGTAGTCAGCGTAGTCAGCGTATGTAAATGGAAAGACAAATTTCTGATACCCAGTTTCCTAAAATGGTTTTCGCCAGGCTCGGTGCCTGGAGAAAATACAGAGGGGTGCAATTGTCATCTATCTTACCTTAATCTTATCTTACAAAAAACATACTAAATACTATGTAGACATCGGGATATAACGAGACAACTTTGGCGGGGGGGGTTCTGCAATGCACCCCCATAGTGCCGGCCCTGGTTTTTGTGTGCTGTGTGATCACTCCACCTTCTGTGCAGATTTGTTTTTCTCTAAGGAAACCAGTGTGGCAGCGTAGTAACCAGCCGGCATTATTCTCTCGTCTGTTGAGGAATGAATGATGACTTGATAACTCATTCGGAATTTCCAACGTGGGCGGAGACGGAGCAGAATCGTTTTATAATAGCGAGCGGGCTATTCGGTGGAGATGATGAATGCGTAAACCTTTTCTTGCAGTCAACTTTATTTTTAACGTGAATGTGCTGACCGAGGAGGCAACCGACAAAATAAAAGAAAAGATAGATTAACTCTTGAGTTTATTGGTCCTATTCCTAAAAGTTGCCGAAGTTGCAGCCAAGTTATACTTAATCATAAACCTACTGACCAAACTCGCCAAATAGGTTCGTAGGCATAGGCTATGCCATGGGGCTAACTAGAAGAGACTTCGTAGGTGAATTTCAAATTGGAATTTTAGGTAAATATGATAAAAAATATGCTTATGACGGACTGTTGCCTAAAGGCGACTAGGTTTGGTTCAGTATTTCTATAAATTGCAACCAAACCTGTGATGTCGGCCTAACATCTGATAACATAGTTGCAACTTTGGTGGTAGAGGTACTTGCAGAGCATTTGAAAAGTATATATAATATTGCTTTTCTTGTGTTTATTCCTTAAATATAATTTTGACTTTCACACAGTAACAGTAAATACATATGACTGATTGACACTTGGGGGCGTTTGAGCGTTTCAGTTAATCTTTAATGTTATTCAGGCCTACTGTAGGCTATGACTCTAGTAACAAAATTTATAACAAATTTACTTTATTGAACGGATTTAACTAACTGGAGGCATACCTGTACTTGCGTTACAAATAGTACCACAGTTAACAATGTGCATATGATTTCCAACAATACAGCCTGTGCTATATTCAAATCTCATGTGCATCTCCAGCACAGTGTCAAAACTAAACATTTTTAAAGTATAAGAATTGATGATAGCAAGTGATAGTGAAAATGACTTGTAAATTACAATAAACATTAAGAATATTTGTAAGTAGGTTATCGGTGTTTCCATGATGCAGTGTATGTTAATCAGACTGAATAGACCTACAATAAGAAAGTTTTATTCCAGGAAGCGCTTTCATGTACAAAGAATCTTTACTTTAATCTTTCATGACATTTATCAACAACTCTGTATATCACTATTTTAAATTTCCTGAACTGCCTGTACAGGAATTCTGGGGTTGCTATGGTGATGACTGATAATCTGTCTCAGTCTCCCCAGCGCAGTCATAGTTATGCTAATGAGTTCCCCAATGAGTCCTTCTCAGTAGACTGTTCCAATCAGCATCCCCCGAAAGGCAGTAGGAGGGACATAATTGTGGTCTGACCTAGCACGAACCAATCAGCTTGCTGGATGGGCAGTTAAGGTTGTCTGCACTGCACAGTGGAGGGAGAAGATGCACTATGTGGGAAAAATAAGACGGTCTTTAAAGCACAAGAACAGACAAAATTGAATGGCACAGGAAAGACCAGGGAGCCATGCAATTTAGAAAAAAATGAGGATATTTACTGAGGGAAGTCTTAGGATTAGATAAATTATGTCTGAAACATTAAAAGATTGTTTATTCAGGAATACATGTGTTTAATAAGAGAGTGATTGAATGCTGATTTAGGTCTTTGTCCTTTGGGTTGTACTTTCTTGTTGTTTGTTTGCCTCTTACCATTTCTGGGGGCGCCTTGCAACACTGTCAGTTTAACAACGCAGGTCCGTGATCTGCAGGCTTCTGGGTGCACAGTGACTCAGTAACAGTTAGTTATAGAGGGGGAGTTACAGACTCCACAGGGATGGAGACGAGGGAGAGGCTCAGCGAGAGGCTGTGGAAGCCAGTCCCGGGTCCCGATGGAGCGCGCGGTGGTGCACGCTGCACCGCTGCTTGGCGAGAGCGGGAGCTTGGTGTGGGTGCGGCAAGCGCATCTGGCGGGAGGTGACGAAGGCGGGTGAACGGTGTCGGCAAGACCGAGCGCAGCGCGAGCGGGGTGCAGAAGCAAGCACCGGGCCCAGGACCGGACCTGTGGCAGGCGTGGGAGCGGACAGGCCAGCCCATTGGCTGGCTCAACTCCCCGGAGGAAGCCGTGGTGGCAATCTTCCATGATGTCACGATCAGGAAGCGGCTGGGCGGGATGGTTGGGCCGCCGGTTCTGCTGTGCGTGCCGATCTGGCAGCTGAAGACCGGCTTGGTTTGTCCGGCACCGCTTGCTGTGGACCAGGAGACAGCAGAACCTGTGCCAGCACCAGCACCAGTACCAGTACCAGTACCAGTACCAGTACCAGTGTCAACATACATACCAAGCCCCGTTTCTGTGGATGTAATCAAGCAAGGTGAGTATTTATTGCCCCTATGCCATGCCTAACACAGGACTGTCACTCAGAGACCTACTGGGCAGGAGTGTCTCAGACCTGCACCTGACCTCTGCATAGTAGTAACATAAAGATCAAAAACCCCTTACAGTCCAAACTGTGCCTTGGTTAATTTGGTGCAGCCGTTCAACCTTGAAAGACTTCGATAGTAGCGAGGAAGGTCACAATGCGCTTTATCAGCTAACCTCAGTTTTTGGTATATGTCCTACTTTTTAATCGTAAACTTTAGTTGGTAGGTGACATTGTTATTATTATGATATGACTACTCAATCAATGCTATGAATTCATCAGCACAGATAGTGCAAAAAGTTTGGCAAACACATACTGTAAAATGAAGAAACACAGAAGAATGAAAAAAATGAAACAGATGGAAACAGGCAAAGAGAAATCTGTTTTTGTGAACTTATTGATACTTGTAGTGTCACGGTATTAATAATGTATACAACATGTTAACTATTAAGCATTTCCAGCTTTCCAGCAAAACTGAAATGTGCATTCTCACACTGTGTCTCAGGTGTTAAACCTCTTTCTCCTTGTTCCACAGAAGCCAGTGAGCTGCAAGTCCCAGACGTGGCGCGGAGTCCCCAGGGGGGAGTTGAACTTTGAGTGGAAAGTGGTGGAACGTTCCACAGCTCCCCCTATACCCCCTACAGAGTTCAGCATGTCCCTGCCAGTGCACCTTCCCCAAATATCAGACCCTGCGTGACAGCATCTCTATACAACCCCCCCCCCACCAGAGTTACTTAAAGGGCAAGCGCCACATGTCAGGCAGGGTCTGCTGGAGGAAGAGGGCCAGGCTAAAATAAGATAAGATAAGATAAGATAAGACATTACTGATCCCCAGGTGGGGAAATTTGGGATGTGGTGGGCCCGGGCCCAGGGCCTTGCCAGCCAGGCTGGGTGTAGCTGCAAAGCAGTGTGTGGTGGCACAGGGCGGGGCAGGCACATGTGGGTCCTCTCGGACAGCGTGCAGGCCATCTGTGCTAAGCTGAGTGTAAACGCCTCTCAGCAACAGCACAGTGTAAACAACACCAGTGAACAGCACAGTGTAAACGCCTTTGAGCAACAGCACAGTGTAAACGCCTCTCAGCAACAGCACAGTGTAAACAACACCAGTGAACAGCACAGTGTAAACACCTTTGAGCAACAGCACAGTGTAAACGCCTTTGAGCAACAGCACAGTGTAAACGCCTTTCAGCAACAGCACAGTGTAAACAACACCAGTGAACAGCACAGTGTAAACAACACCAATGAATAGCACAGTGTAAACGCACGACAGTGGCTCAGTGGCTCAGGGGCGACAATGGCTCAGGAGATAGAGCAGTCGACTGCTCAGCAGCAGCACAGTGTAAATCTCATTCACCAACAGCATAGAGCAAGCCCCACTGACCGATACCAGTGCAGACAACTGACCGACCACCAACAAGAGTGTACACCCTGTGACCAAAAGCACAAGACCCCAACATACCGGCCTACAGTGGGATCCAGACCCCACTGACCCAACAGGGCATGCACAGTGCAGACCAGAATCAAAGCACACTAGTGAGTAATACATTTCCCCACTTCCACTCAGGAATCAGCTAGCTCTGCTGCCCAGCTCACCTTCCAACATAGCACCCATAATGCAGTGCGTCTTTGCACTGCATGCTGGGTAAGGCAAAAAAGAAAATGGGATTGGTGATTGTTGTCTCTCTTATCATGGGAGAGAAAGTCATCAGTGACTGAAATCCTTACAAAGAACGTAGACTGTACCGGCATGTTCTAACAAAACTCCAATAAATGTCCCCAGATGCAAAAAAAAAACACTGAAAGGAATGTGTTGTTTTTTTTTCCTCTTCTTGGTCTGAAACTTTTAGAGTGTGTGAACACTGTCATTGTAAGGCTTTTACAGAGTGACAGATGTATGGTGTCCTGTTTTGATATGTGCAGGGTGAAAAGCATTTTATGGTGCTTAAAATCTGAACGGTGCCTGCTCTCTCCTGTTTTCCAGTCCTTTTCCTTTCGCTCGGGAGTTGCTTTGTCTGCTGCATGGTCTCCTCCTCTGTGTTCTCACGATTACTGATAAGGTGGACAGTAACCAAACGGACTGTCAGAGTCCAACAGGGAGTGTGTGTGTGTGTGTGTGTGTGTGTGTGTGTGTGTGTGTGCGCGTGTGTGTGTGTGTGTGTGCGTGTGTGTGTGTATGTATGTGTGTGTGTGCGTGTGTGTGTGTGTGTGAGCGTGTGTGTGTGCGTGTGTGTGTGTGGTGGGGGGAGGGGGGTTTGCAGATAATGGTTTGCACTGTCGTTCTGCTTAAATACAATAGCTCCTGTTTGTGTGTCTGTGCTGTTTCGTGGTTGTACCAGTTTTCAGGCAGTTGTTGGAAACAGGAGCATTGTGACATTATTGCCCTCTCCTCGTTTGTGGGACATTGCCATACCTGGGACATTTCAGGGTGACTCACATTTCTGCGAACCAGATTTCTCTCCCAGTCCCAGTTCCTGAAGTGTCAGACTGGCAAAGTTTAATTAATCTCCGTGTATGTGCATGTTTGTGCTTTGTGTGTGTGCGTGTGTGTGTGTGAATTCAGTGGCCCTGGTTTGACATTGTTCTTTTCAGTACTGTTCCAAGTTATGAGGTCACTTCACTGAGAGGAGTTTCCCTGCCAAGCTAAGACACATTTTTGTACCCTGCTGCGTTAGCATGATTATTAGACTTGACACTTTTGTGAAATTACTTATTAAAGGTACACAGATGAAGCAAGAGTGGAAATATTCTTTCAGAAAGGTCCGTAAACTGCGAAATCAGCCGATTAGTTTGCCAGAGTTTGTGGTCGTAAGATGTTTTTTTTTTTTTTTTTTTCAAAATAGTTTTATTTTCACTTTTGAACATTGTTTGGTGTTGTTGCAGTTGGTCACTGCCACACTTGCATCACCCGTGCCCACACGTGTCAGTTAATCTATTCAAACGACTGAATAATAAGATCCACATATTCATAGATTGTGAATGCCACCATCTTAGTGTCCTCCACTTCTGAAGGACTCACAATGCCATAGCCAAGCTGCTCCTGCAAGGCTGGTTCTCTGCAATTTGATTTCAGTAAACAAGAATTTCTAGGTTCAGTACATTTGAAGGAATTCGGCACAGTTCAAATGTTTGATTCATATTTTCAGGCAATTCCTCAGGGTAATCAGAATGTAGCCTTCCAGATGGAGACAGAGAGAGTGAAACATCTCTGAGTCACTCCTTTCGCAGTGTTGAGCAGGAAGCAGTTTGTCACCACACACTGTACGGAAGAGGGGTTAGGGGGAGTCAGCCCGCACCCCCATCGTAACTGACTGCACTCGACAGGTTAATACAGTCTGGTTGTTTTGGAAAGCCAAGGTCTGCTGAATGTGAACGCTGTGATATTTCCCATTCACGGGCTGCAGATAAAATAACAGATGACTGCGCTTTCTAAAAACAAGAAGGAAAAAACGTGAGTGCGTGTGTGTTTGAATGAGGAGCAGAGACATACAGCTCTCTGTCACACCATGCTTGGATGACTCAGGCCGAGAGATATGTTGGGCTGTATGTTTCTGGCACCGGTGCCTCGGTTTGGACAGACTGCATCACCAAGCAGTAACGGAACACAGTGCCACTTCTGTTCTGCTTCCCGAAGGCATGGATCAAAAATATGTGGGCTTGAGCATTGCTCAAAAATGTTCAATTTTATACCAGGGAAGACATACAGCAGGAATTAATCCTTACTTAGCTGCAAGCGTGGTGTTTGGAGTGGTATGGATTGTAACTGTACACTATATATAGTATACATGTTTCTGGGGAGATTTTTCTTGGGTTTTTTCCCCCATCTGAGCTCTTAATAACAAAACTGGATCAGTTATTGTGCCAAAGTTAAGACGGGCGACTATGCATTTGGTAAAATGCCTCGCACCTCAATCCCTTGGCCACCTGCATTTATCTTGTGAAATAATAAATCCAATTATTAATTAAGTGCTTGGATGGAAAAAAAAAACATCTTGGTCATTCCAAGGTTGCCTGCCCCTGCTATACACATAGTACTGTGTGATATGTAACTCCCGTCAATTAGTGTAAAAAAAATATGACACAAAACGCATTTATATCATACATCTGTGAGATTGTGATCTGTCCCGCCTGGCTGAGCGGCTGCTCTCGGGACGTGGGCACCGGGGTTTGACGTCCGCTGACCCGTCGGTCCGTCCATCTGTCTGTCTACAGGCTGCGGAGGTGGAGAGGCAGCTGTCCACTCAGGTCCACTCGCTCCGGGACGATTTCCGGGAGAAGAGCATTTCCACCAGCCAGCACATGTCACGCCTCGAGAGCCTCCAGGCAGAGGTAAGGCAGTGCGAAAAGCACAGCGTTTTTTTAACCTCTGAGCCTCGCTGTTAGAGAGCGTGTATAATAACACACACACTTACACACATGCACACACACATGCACGCACACGTGCACATGCACATGCGTGAACACACACGCGCACACACACACACACACACACACACGTGCACATGCGCACACACACACGCACAAAGAGCACACGCACACACACACACGCACAAAGCACACACACACACACACACACACACACACACACACACCACACACAAAGCACACACAAAAAGAGCACACACACACACACACACAAGTATAGGACTCAAGAGCAGCTCACTTCCCATTCAACCCATTCACTTTGAATGTCAGCTGAGCTCTATGGCCCAGGTTTGATCCTTGTCTGTGTCATCAGCTGACAATAACCAGAGGCCCATAGCGGCAGAACATATTGGCTTCATCCTGCCAGGGAAAGAGTGGGTAGTTTGGCCAGGGTTTGACTGTGTTATTGCTCAACAGCCCCGCTGGTCATTCGGGTGCCCACAGTTTGCCTGTGTGAAGCTGCATGTGAAGTCTTTCTTTGACTCAAGCCTGTGTAAGCTTGACATGGGGACTGGCAGTGACTGGCATCACATGTCATGGAGGACAGCATGTGGTTGTCTATGCTCTCCCAGAATGTTAGAGGGGCTGTAGCAACAAGTAGCATCTCTGTGATTTCAACTGGGCACTCCAAAAATTGAGAGGAAAAGGGTAAAAATCACTGCACATCCAAAACAAAAAATAACACACATCCACATCCACTGCTTAAACAGGTAATGGTAACGATGGTAACGAGACTTGAAAATCAGGACTTCAGTTTCAGAAATGTATGGATCCTTATGAAATTACTGACATTGAACAGAATCACTCAGGTGAAAAAACACACATGCAAGAAATACCGTTCTGTTATTCTAGTATTATGAGTTTTCTCTCTGGGTTTGTATGCATAGTCCCAAGCAAACAATTCACCGAGTAAGTGCCACAACTTTAATCAAAACCACACAGTATGCATGTTTTCACTGACTAACAACTTTGTTAGGAACTTTTAAAGCTCTTCCAACCAGTCTCAAGCTCCCCTAAACCTCCTCTTTACCTCCTCTGTCCTAATTTCCCCTTTCCCCTCATTCTACCCAATGTTTGGGTTAAATTCCTCTCCCTGATTGGAGCAGCAAGGGCTAGAAGTAAGTAGATACAGCTTCCTATTGGCATATCTGCATGCCTGTCTCTCATCAATAAGACAAAAGCCTCTGGTTTGCACGTTAATGATAACTGACACTACCCATTCAGGGGGCAAGGGCATTCTGCTGGCTCAGTGACCTGTCCATGGGGGGCCAGATCAGTCTTTTATGAATAAACTCCATTTTCAAGTCCACTGTCTCCAGCAGATTCATTCTTCAAAGGCAAAGGTCTGACGGGCTGGACACAAGAGGGTAATCACATATCCTGTGCAAACCTGAGGTGATCATTCAGTCTCTCCAGTTGTTACTGAACCTGTGACTTTGTTGTGCGGCTGAGTGTGTGTGTGTGTGTGTGTGTGTGTGCATTTTTGCATGAGACTGCATGTTTGTGCACGTGTGTGTGTGTATGTGCGTGTGTGCGTTTGGACTGAGCTGCTCATTTTCTGCTAATTCGGAAGGTATCAAGCCGAGCATGTTCCGGCATCTTGTCCAGAACGCTTACCCAAAGTGTCACCATCACTGAGTGTTGCATCCCAAGGCATGCGTGCAAAAGAGTATCTCATAACGCACTCCACAATCACGTATGGCAAAGATCCAGTGCCGGGCAGCGCCGAGTAATTTCGTTTTACTGGAATGCTTCTAACGGTACAGCAAGGGAGGTTCCCTGAGGCTGCCAGCCCCGTCACGGACCTCCACCTGCTACTAGGATTGCGTAAAAAATCTGCGGGGTTGTGTTCTCGGGAAAGGGGAGGTGTTTTTCTTACAGCATAAAAATGTTCCTTTCGGCTCACAAGTCTGAAATACGACAAACAACGCAAAGAAGCAGAGGATTCTCGAAATATGGTAACCAGCCCTTGTTAAAAAAAAAAAAAAAAAGACAAAATATCAAATTTTAGCGAATGGGAGGCAGGGTGGTATTTTGCAGATGGGACCCACATGTAGAACAGTATTTTAAAAGCGCCTCAATCGAGCACTTCGGACATCGCTTCGACATTAATCGGTCTACCCTGAAATACACCAGGAACTTTCTTTTTCGTTTTTTTCCCCTCCTCTGGTAATTGAACGGCCTGGAAGAGAAATCAGTGGCAATTACTGGCATGATTAGTTCCCACGACAGAGGTGTTCGGGTGGCTCGGAGATAAATGATTTACACAATCAATGCGCTTTTCCGCGTCTTCTGTGAGGCAGTGTCTGATTAGAGGAAAACCTCCACACTGCAGTGATTGGGCGGTAATTTGTGGAGGAAACGCTCTATATTTACTCCAGGCCCTACAATACCTTTCCGAGGCTGGAATAGGAAGCATATAGATAGTTTTTGGTTGCTGTTGTTTTTTTTTTTCATAAGTAACATGTCAGACAAAAAAAGATGCATCTCTCGCTCAGTTGCCTTCTCAAAAATATTTCAGAAACATTGAGTCCATATGACAGGCATTTCTTTCCCAAGAATGTATTACTGGCAAAAAAAAAACTTTCACAATAACTAGGGCAAATGTCTGTCAGGCTCTCGACTATCGTTAGCTGCAATGATATACAACAAGCAAGAGGAGGAATTTTAACTTAATTTATCAAAAGGCGAGAAGCATGTTTTTGTACTGGCTCGTACGTAAACCCGTTCTGAAGTAGGTTAACAGATGTAGGTCATAGAGCAGGAAGCGGAGAGAAACAAGCGCGCATACTTTCTAAATAGAGCGGGCTGCATGGCACTGGCGATGGGCAAAATGCTCGGGTGACTTCAGCCGAAATGGTCCAGAGTAACGGGCGCCTGAGACCACGGCTGCAATCAGCGTCAACAGTCTGATATGGTTCACTTCAAACATTTGCTGTAAATCTGTCCCCAACAGGATTATAGCATGGAACGCCGTAATTTCTAGAAACCAAATATTGAGTGTTTTGGGGGATAGTTTTCCAGCATATATTTGGAAGAGAGGGGGCGTTATTTTTAAGGAATAAAATGTAGAGTACATACTTTTTCCTCTTATCAGCGCTCATAGACTGTTTCAAGACTCGATATTGGGAGAGGGAGATGAAATATTAATTGTCCTGTGGTGCGGACCGCTGTTATTTGTTTACATCTATGAAATTGTGCTTGACGAGGATACACGCAAGTGAATACGGTTCTGTGAAATCATGCATGAAAGAGACACGATTCATTACAAAACACAGAAGAGTAAGTGTCGACAGCGTTATCAGTCAGACATTCTTGTAACACTAGTGTGGCAACAAACGCCCCCGCGGGCTCTAGGCAACACGCATTCCTCAGACCGGGGGAGCGCGCTTTAATCTTCTGCAACGTTTTTTCAGACTTTCAGCAGCCAAAGGTAAACGGGGGAGGGTAAAAAAAAAGCTAACCGATCACCCTGGCAGCGTGAAATCCAGCGACAACACAGGGCCAAGTTTGCTATTTACCTGCATTCCACGGAAAACCGCCCCTACCACGCCAGCGCTCTCTAACCTGGTCACTTTCTCCGCCAGATAAAGATGCTCTCCGAGCGCAAGAGGGAGCTGGAGCGGCGCGTAGGCGCCATGCTCGAGGAGAACGAGATGCTGCAGACCACAGTGGACGAGCTGCAGGAGAGGACGCTTGTGCTGGAGAGACAGTGTCATGAGAAGGACCTGCAGGTAAGCCTTAAGTGACAGGCCTTTTGACTTCACCAAACTTTGGGCACTTTTAGTGTGTGCTGCCCACTCCTCTGTCTTTCACGGGCTGAAAAACTGCTAAAGGATGAATCCGTGCTTTCTTGTGAGTGATTTTTTTTATGTTTGGCTGCCATCCAGCTATCTGAGAGCAATGCAGAGGGAAAAAATAGCAATTAGCATGTATTGGCTTTCCCTTAAATCCTTCTTAACTAATTTGGAAATGCAGGAAAGCAGTGGCAGGTTCGGACTGACGCTTGGATTGCATTACCACACGGTTCAACAGGACCACTGCGGTTTTTGTTGCTTCTAAACGTTACTGTTGTGTGTGTTGTGCCCCGCCCCGCCGTTATCTGGCGTTTTGGCGTGTCCGCCTCAGCTGCGTCAGAGCCAGCTGGAGCTGCAGGAAGTGCGCGTGTCACACCGGCAGCTGAGCGCCAGGCTGGAGGAGCTGAGCGAGGAGAGGAACCTGCAGGGCCTCGGCCCCCACCCCGCCAGCCTGCTGTGTGAGATCGAGCAGAGCATGGAGCAGGAGGAGCTGGAGCAGGAGAGGGAGCAGGTACCGCACGCTCACACACGCTCACACACACACAACACTCACACACACGTATGCAAACACATGCTCTCTTCTTTAGTATGGAGCTCAAGCAAAATCTCATTTACGTTCCCCATGGGGTGCACATCACTCTACCACAGTGTCTTGGCCAAATAAATTGTGATTGGTTCACTGTGTTATTTAGTCTTCCAGTGCAGTTGCCTAACCCCCCCCCCCCCCCCCCATCCCCAGCTGCGGCTCCAGATGTGGGAGGCGTACTGCCAGGTGCGCTCCCTCTGCTCTCACCTGCGGGGCAATGACATCACGGACTCGGCGCTGTCCACGGACTCCTCCATGGACGAGTCGTCGGAGACGTCGTCCGCGAAGGACGTGCCCACGGGCAGCCTGCACACCAGCCTGCTGGAACTGCGCAGACTCACGCAGAACCTGATGGACGGCAACGAGTCCACGGTAACGAGAAACGCCGGGACTGAGACACAGGGAGACACACAGAGACACACGGAGACACAGAGAGACACAGGGAGACACACTGAGACACAGGGAGACACACTGAGACACAGGGAGATACAGGGAGACACACTCAGATGCACCGAGACACACAGAAACACACAGAGTCCATGGTAACGAGGATTGGCGGGACTGCACCGAGACACACTGAGACACAGTGAGACACACAGAGACACACGGAGACACAGAGAGACACAGGGAGACACAGGGAGACACACTGAGACACAGGGAGACACAGGGAGACACACTAAGACACAGGGAGACACAGGGAGATACAGGGAGACACACTCAGATGCACCGAGACACACAGAAACACACAGAGTCCATGGTAACGAGGATTGGCGGGACTGCACCGAGACACACTGAGACACAGAGAGACACACAGAAACAGCACACAGTGAGACACACTCGGATGCTTTGAGACAGCACATACTGAGACGCACCAAGCGAGCACACACCAAGACGCTGAGATGCACAGAGAGAGCGCACACCGAGAGACAGAGACACACCAAGGCAAAGCACAATGAACACATACAAAAACACACCGAGGCGGGAGACACTGACGCTGCATTCATGGAGATACGCCGAGTCACAAGGACAGCACAAAGAAACAAATCCGAGAGACGCAGACAGCGCAAACCAGCCTACTGGGGGACTCCGATAACACAATATCAGACACAGACAATGCAAATGGGTGCAGCAAGACTCGCAGAGACACACAGAGATTAGAACCTACGGACAGCACAGACAGATACAGAAACCACAACCAGGCGTTACAGACTGATAGGGATGCATCAAGATTATGATCCCTGGACAGCAGAAACTTTCAGACACAAAAAACACAAACAGGCATTAGAGACAAACAGAGATTAGGACCCATGGACAGCAGGCACAGAAAACACAAACAGACATTAAAGACACAGAGACACATTGAGATTATGACCCATGGAAACCACAAGCACAAAAAAACACAAACAGGCGGTAAGAGACACAATCACAGAGCACACAGCTGAAACTGATACCCACCTGAAACACACAGACTTGTAATGACTTTGAGATGATGCCTGTTCAATGCGTCTTGATGGAGGGGAGGACTACAAAACAATGAGCTTGTGTGTGTGTGTGAATGTGCGTGAACACAGGGCTCACGGCGCAGTGACGAGGAGGCTCTAGAGGACCAGGTGCGGAAGCTAGGGGAGGAGCTTCGAGCAGTCAGGGAGCTGTACGACAATGAGCAGGAGAGAACACGGACCAGCCAGGAGGAGACGCTACAGCTGCACAACCAGGTCAGCACTCCACACAGCTCCTCTTTCACCTGGCCACTCAGACACCAAGTGGTGTACACACAAGTACTGACCCCGAATCAGTGTAATCCTAGCAATCAGATGTAATGAAAGTTGAGATCACCGATTCCGGATCAGCGCAGGCAGATGTACCAGGTGCATACAAGATAATTGTCCTCTGAACAGAGGCTGTGTTTCTAACAAGTGTCCCCTGTCTTTCCACCTCCCTGTCACCAGGTGGCGCTGCTGTCGGTAGAGCTGTCCTCTTTGCGGGAAGACAGCGAGCGTCTGCGAGCGATGGCGGAGGTGCGGGAGCCAAGCGAGCAGCTTCAGAGCGCCATCCGAGACAGAGACGACGCCATCGCCAAGTATGAATGCAGACCGCAGACCTCTGCACGGCTGTACTTAACAGTCACATATTGGTATTTTTATTGCCATTTTTAGCAGATGCTCTTATCCAGAGCAATTTACATCAGTTACAGTTTTTTTTACAATGCTATCCATTTATACAGCTGGATATTTACTGAGGCAATTGTGGGTTAAGCTGCCCAAGGGTACAGCAGCAGTGTCCCAGCGGGGAATCGAGCCGGCAACCTTTTGGTTACGAGTCCTGCTCCTTACTGCTATGCCACTCTGCTATACATCATTTCAATCAATCTTACAAGTTCAAAAGAAAACATCAGGACTCCTGCAACACCTGGAATACACCCAGATGTGTTCAAGGGAACATTTTGTTTGTAGTCTTCAGACAGCGCAAACAAGTAACACAGACACATTTTGTTCAGACCTTTAGACCTTCCTCAGTCCCTCTGTGGAATCAGTCTTTGATCTGTCTGGGACACACGCACCCCAAAAAGCTTTAACTGCAGTGCTGTGTGCTCTCTGTTCAATTCACTGTGTTCCAATTAGTACTGCCACACTTCCAAGTGTCAGCGTTAGCGCACAAACTGCAGTTATTATCATGCCGTGAGTCTGAGTAATACAGTACGTTTGGAAAAGACATGCTGTAGGGCCAACCAAGTTATCCATATGCCCTTCGTCATATACATTCTCTCTCCAAGTGGAAAGTTTTGTTTCTTCCCAAAGGCGAAATTTGAGTGTATAGCACTACCCAGTGGCCATAAGAAGTCATTACACTGGCATTTTCAGAAATAAACATATTTACGGGAAAAGACTGTAACCAGACACAGAGGTCATTCGCAGAGATTATTGTGGAGACGCAAACATTACACAGAACATCTGGCATGACTGTCAGGAGCTGAATGAGACGCCGGGCCAAGCCGTGGTACACGGCCATGTTTGTTGTTGGGGGCTTTAGTGTCAGTGTTAAACCCGCAGCGGGGATCAATGCGCCTCGGTTTCGCTACAGCAAGGCAAGAGCGGGGCTCCCGTCGCTCTGAGTGCGCCCACCGCCTCTCTCTCCGTTACACGGTATCGATCGGAGTCAGGCGAGCGGGACGTGATCCCATTTTGGCCCCAGCGGATCAATAGCGGGTGACATTTCGCCTGATCACGCCCTCTCTGCTGGGGAATCACTACGGCGCTTAGGCCTTATTATCTCTCGCCAGAGCAAACCGGCCCCCACCGCACGGCTGGCGCTGCAGGCCTGGGGAAACGGACTGAAAAGGCCACCGCGCAGCGGCTGGCAGCGTGAGGACGCGCTGAGGAAGTACAGCGTGTTTAACACTGCTGCTGTCCGGGTGCCGCGATGTCTCAGTGTAAAACGAGCCGCGCGACAGGCACAGCATTGCAGGTGCAGGATAACTGACGTTTAGCTGCTAATGCGAAAGAGGAGGCTCACTGCGCTGGTGTGAATCCGTCACGTATACTGGGGTGGCAGTGTAGCATAGCGGTAAGGTGCAGGGCTCACAACCGAAACATTGTTGGTTGTTGGTTCGAGCTCCCACTGGGGCACCTGCATACCCTTGGGCAAGGTACTTAACCCACAACTGCCTCAGTAAATATGCAGCTGTACAAATGGATATTATGTAAAACTGTAACCTATGTAAGTCACTCTGAATAACAGTGTCTGCTAACTGACAGTAATGTGATGTAATGCAATTTGGCTCTGATCATGTCATTGTCATTCTCCTTTTCTCCTGTGTGCCCCTTCTCCTCCGCTCCCGCTTCTGTCCTCTCCTGGGTTTTATACTGCTCTCTCTCTTGCCCCTCCCCTTGCCCCTCCCCCTCGTCCGTGGTCCCACCCCCACCCAATCCCTCTCTCTCTGCACTGCAGGAAGAAAGCAGTGGAGATGGAGCTGGCCAAGTGCAAGATCGACATCATGTCTCTCAACAGCCAGCTGCTGGACGCCATTCAGCAGAAGCTCAACCTGTCACAGCAGCTGGAGGCCTGGCAGGTGGGTCAGGGGTCAGGGGTCAGAGGTCATGCTCTAAATTATACCCCCCAAAAAATCAATATATGGATTATTATACCACAGGCGAATGGTTAGTCAGTGGTTACGGAGGAATGTATGTGTGTTAAAAAATAAAACGCAGAGCACCTGAATTTGAAGTACCCAAGAGAATATATGGAAGCCAAAAAATATTACACTGCAGTATGGTGTCTTAAGGGAAGGGGGTCGATTGAAATTCTTGGTAAAATCACAGGGGATAAAATGGGACACTCTTAGGAGAGACTTCCTCTTATACACATGGGGCTGTTGATCAGTATTCTAAGGGAATCTTCTTCTGTGACTCGTCATTCCTCGTTATCAGAAGCCACAGATATTCTGTTATGACCAGATATTCGGCTGCTGCATTCCTTGCGTCCTCTGTCCGCCTGGCTCCGGCTGGTAACACAGGGTTCCTGCACTGTCTGCACTCCTGTGCTGACTATAGATATTTTAGACCACAGGAATGTTCCTAAGGAGCCATCCCATTGCTACATTTGGAGCTATAAGATTAGCAGAGACAGAATTTTTATTGTAATGTGCAGTGAGCTGACTATGTGGACTATATAGAAAGGTGTCTAGAAAACAGAAGCACTATATAGCAGACATATTTAAGGTTTAATTATTAAAGGTATTAAACGTATAATTATTTTAATTATTTTAATAGTGGTAATTATTTTAATATGGAGGGTTTATCGGCACCACTGTTTTTATCACGGGAATGTTTTCCTGAACCTGGTCAAGGTCATAGCCAACACAGGCAATCAGAAGTTTGGGTTTTGGTGAAACATGGTGGATTGGGTTGAGCCGGTGTCAGAGCGTGTGTGTGTGTGTGTGTGTGTGTGTGTGTGAAGGTGTTTTTGAACACATTGCCTAGAGTGAGTGTGTGTATGTTTGGGAAGGTGTCTAGGTGTGTGTGTCCCCAGGTGTGTGTGTGTGTCTAGGTGTGTGTTTTGGAGCGTACGCGTCTCCCCGCCCCCCCCACTCGCCCCGCCCGCCCCTCCCCTGTGTAACCTGCAGCTCTCTCCTCTCTCTCTCTCCTCGGCTGCAGTTTGCCTCCTCAGGGCTCTTTACTGTGTGGCTCTTGTGGTTTCTGATCTAGTGGCCTTTTCTCAGCTTCCGTACCACCCCCCCCCTTGTGGTACCCCCCTCCTGCCTTTGAGGTGAGCCTCTGTGTGCCATCTCTCCCCACCCCCTGCCCCACCCCCCATCGCGACCACTCCCACACTGTCATCATGCCCCGCCCCCGGTCATTCCAAGCCACGCCATGCCAAGGAAGTGCGTCGAGCCCATTCCACCAAATGGCTCGACGATCGTGTCGAAGTCCGGTCTTGTACCGCTCAGATCATCAGCGTTAGTCACGCCCACCTATCTCTGTACCGTCCTCGTCTTGTCTTCTCGTACCTCCTCCGTCCATCTCGCTTGTCTCTCGTCTGTTTGGCTGACTCATCCCTCTCTCCCTACCACACCACTCTCTTTCACTTTTCTCTCTCTCTCCCTCCCTTACTCATCCTTCTGTTCCTCTCGTAATTCTCTCTCCTTCCTTCACTTATCCTTCTCTTTCTCTCATCCCTCTTTTTCTCTCATCCCTGTCTCTCCCTCTCTCATTCCTCTTTCTCTTGTTCTCTCTCTGTCCCTCTCTCACTCATCCCCCTCTCCCTCCCTCACTCATGGTTCTCTTTCTCTTTCCCTCTCCTTCCATCCCTTTCTTTCTCTCATACCTCTCTCCCCCCCTCATTCATCCTTCTCTTAATCCTGTCTCTCTCTCTCTCTCTCTCTATCCCAGGATGACATGCACAGAGTGATTGACCAGCAGCTGATGGACAAGCACCAGGACGAGTGGAGGGTTTCTCCTTACTCCTTCTCCGGGGGGTCAGGGGGTCGAGGCGGCCCCTCCGCCCCGCCCTCCAGAAGGACCCGTCGCCAAGCCGACGGGGACAAGAAGCTCTTCTCCTTCTTCAAAAAGAACTGAGCCTGGAAAGGGAAACGGCTAGAGTTAGAGAGGGGGAGAGAGAGAGAGAGAGGGAGGGCAGGAAGGAGAGAGAGAGAAAGAGCAAGGGAGAGAGAGGAAGAGAGTCTGAAGCAGGTACAGATAGCCAAAGAGTAAAATTTGAGACACACCAGGCCAGAGAGCAGCGCTACGCAGAAACAGGAGCTGGTCACGGGTTCGCTGACATGTCATTGTGCACTTTATCTGTTCATCATTCTACTCTCGGCTGATACTAAAGAGGTAAAGGGGGGAGAGAGGGAGATGTGAGCTAAGCTGCGTTACTCTCCAAGCGGCCTGGGGCTTCCCGCCACGACTGAGTGAATGCGTTCCTTCAAGGTGAACTGAACACAGCAGTGCCTCCCTGTGCTGTGACCCTCCCCCCTCCGCCTGAATGACGCAGACCGAATGGGGTGTGACCTCGTCCCCGGTGACACCGCGCCCATGGGCGGGGCATAGGGGGGTTTGTGACATCACCGCAGAAAACTCAGCCGTCCTCTCAGGTTTATTCCTGCAAACCGAGGCCTTACCGTTGGGAGTTTGGGGCAATTAAGTCTGTAATGGTCGTTATTAACCTGCTCTCTCATTTAATCCACAGAGCGGTTTGTGTTGGCGCAGGTCTCATGGCTGAAACGGATAGCATTAAATCCTAATTCTTTCGTCCAGTCCCTAAATGGATTTGATTTAAAGCTAAACTCGGGAGAGTTTCTTTTTGCAGGGCAGCTAGTTTCCTGGGCTGTGCGAGATTGGGTCACAGGTTTAGTTTGATATTGGAAATGAGGGCGTAGAAGCAACAGAGCAACACTGCGGTTGTGTTGGCAACAGTTGTGGCAACCGTCGGATTGGCAACGGTTATGCCACAACGGTTGTAACAATGATGGTCTTCACAAGAAGGATCATTTGCTAATGTTCCGATTGCCAGCAGTCATCCTAGACACAGGCAGATGAAAGTGGGCTGGTGTGACAAAGGCGAGGATGTAGCATGTGGTGAAACTGCTTTCTTTCTCTCGCTTGGAAAGATTTGGCTAACGTGCCTGTCACAGCAAATGCTCAGCCCGGGGGCACATTTTGGCCCGTTCTGCACGCCGCTCGGCCAGGCCAGGCCGCACTGGCTCTGGCAGGCCTTAAAGAGGGGAGCCCTGACAGATCTGGATATACCGAGAGACGGCTGAGTTTGGCTGCTGCAGGATGCCAGGCCTGCGCTGGCCATTGCATCGGTACCAGGACTGCATTTCCCATGCACCACTGGGACAGGGTTCCGCACGAGACACTCAGGGTGAAAGAGGGGGTCACAGCCCAGCGCCAGGACCGTGGTGATCAAGCATGTATTTAAACTGACCAAACGCCCCCCCCCCCCCCCCCCCCCCCAAAAAAAAAAAAAATGTTTACAATGACAAAGGAAAAGTCCACCGCTGTTACTCCAGCCCAGACAGTGTTTGGCTCCAGCAGGCAAAGGCTTCCTTAAACGCTCTGTAGCTGTTGATTGTCAAACAGTCATTTATAGAAACACAGATATTTATGAGCAAGCGCTACATAAGTGCTGGCACGCTGTCCATGGAAGATAAGTCCACGTTCAATTCAGGTGTTTTCCAAGTAGTCTTGCTCGCGTGCCATCTTTTGTGTTTGTGTTTTATTGTCGGGGGTGACGGAATGTACTTTTCCCTGCGAAAAAAAAAAAACAACAACAATATAAAAATGTCTACTGCCATTCCCCTTCGCTTCTAAAGCTGCAGACAGGGTTGTTCCCCTCCAGCCCAGGAGAGGGAGCACTAGATATCTTGGTTGCGGGCTTCCATTGAGTGTAGAGGTTTCTGCCAAACAAGCACCCGAGCTCTCCTTTCCTGAGTAGTCTGAGGACTGGGGTGGGCCAGAGACTTCAGTCTGTGGACCCAGCCTTGTGTCAGTGCGGGAAACGCGAGCACTGCGCTAGCCGGGAACGCCTGAACAAAGCTATGCAGGTCTCTCCTCCCCATCTCGATGGAGAAAGTTGTTGGCAAGAATGAACCCAAAGAACGATTTTGCTTTTGGAAAAAAAAAATCAATATATTTATACAAATATAACTTTTGAATGAAACAAAAAAAAGTTAATTTCCTAGAATGATATACACACACACTTGTGTCTGTTACTGTATTTTTTGCTTTCAAGTATTAATGTTTACAAAGAGTAGAGTCTCTGTGGACCGGGCTACAGAGGTGTCAGATGGAGGTGGGAGATTGGGAAACTTCCGATCCAGGTGTCCATGGAGGTTTATTTCTGGATCAGCCCGTGGGAGTTGACTTGGGTTCAAGCGGGTGACTGCAGCCTGGATATAATGAAACCTCATAGTGCAAAAAAAAAAAAAAACCCATCCCTGCTATGTCTTTTGGCCTGAGCACGGACAGTTTGACTCAAAACAGGGTAAAAAATTTCACACATGCACCATCAAAGTGGGGCTCCAGGAATGTAGTGTTGAAATGCCATTACATGCATACTGACCCGCAGAGAAACCATGTGGGTGTGGCTGGATTCCTGTTGATGCTGGCCTCTCACAGTGGTCTCTCTATGAAGAGAACAGCGCCCTCCTCAGTTTCCACAATGCAGGTGCCAGCTCACACACTTCAGTGTACGCTGCTGGCTCCAGGCTGCAGACATTCTTTTTTTGGTGTGGAAAAAATGCTGAGGTCCGGCTTCATAGTTTTAACAGGTAACTGCCTGCACCACCAAACCCAGAGAGATGCATTCCGGATATGGGGGTCCCAGTGCTAAAGCTAATGCTAACGTTAAATGAAGTGGTCAGCAAAGGTTAGCCGCTGTGCTTGACCTCAAGGTCGGTACTTTCACGGGAATGACTTTGTGGTCCGGGGGGGGGGTGCATTGGGAATGGGGTGTGCTGTCAGTTTTCTTCTTTTGGGGGGGGGGGGGGGGGGGGGGGGGGGGTTGTGCTGCAGGTCAACCAAGCCCACGGGACTGAACAGGGATCAAACCACCCTTCCCATTATGGGAACACAAGCCGTCCTTAACTCTGTGTTAAAGAAAAGAAAAAAAAACCCACCTCAATGTCACCTGTGTCACTGTACTAAAACGTCCCCTTTTTTGTTCATTTTTAATGTAGCCGTCCCTCATGTAAGACATCCTTGACTTTGTACGCCGTTGTTAATCTTCATTTAAAAGAAAAACTCTTTTGAAACCCGTGTCTTTCTAAAGTTTGTTTTTCTGAATCTTTTCGTCCCGTTGCTCGTCACTCCTGTTTGTCATTCGTGCTGCCACTGGCCCCCTTCCTGTGTACCCCACCACGTGACCTTTTGGGTTTTCGGAAGCGCCCATTTTCACATTTTTACATTGTCCAGCGTTTGCGTGCACCATTTTCTTCAAACCGGTGCTGCTGCTGCTGTGTGTTTCTGTCCGTATGCGTGTCTGTGGGTGTCGTCCATCTGTGTGCGGCGTGCTGGCGCAAGTGACATTCTTGGAGCAAACTTGAAGTAGACAGGAACAGGGTCTCTGCGGGCTGTGTTCACAGCACGGGTGATGATCTGTCAGGTTCGGCAGCGCTGAGCTTCCAGTAACCACGGTTACTTGTAACCATGCCCTTCCATCACGAGCAGTGTGGCCCAGTAAACTCACAAGGCTTCAATAACATCTGTAAGAGTAACTACATTGTACACTGCTGTTTATGGATCCTGCAGTATTTACCATTGATAATAGGATCATTTAAAGTAACAACTGGGTGGCTGGAACCACAGTGCTGGGAAAAGGTTCTGATTGTGGTTTTTGATTGAGTTCAGTAAATTATTAAATCAAATTTTGCAAAAATATGAATGCACATAAAAGTGTCAATTGAAATACTGGAACAGGAAACACATAAATATGAATTATGATTTATTACATGTTTGTGCGTATGTATGTATGTATGTACGAGGTACATATACATATTATAAATATGCATACACACTCTTATATGAATCGTATTGTATATATGTCATTACAGGATAGTTTTCTATAAAAAAAGAGATACTTTGATAAACAAGTATGTAATATTTGTATATTAAAAAGAATTGAGAAAAAATATAACCGAGTGTACTGTACGGTTTATATGGAAATTGATTATTTTTTAGAAATGGAAAGACGATCAAAACACTGTAAATGAAATAAAATGAGATTTTTATATAGAAACATTTTCAAGAGAGGAAAAAAAAATCCACTGAATGTGCTACTTTATGAGGAAGCCACTGTGATAATAAAATGGGAGAGAAGGAAAGGATGGACTTCTTCGTGTTATTAATTTGACTCCGGTTAATACTGTGAATACAATAACACGGGATCTATGAAAAGCCAGAGTGATGGCCGTGCCCATTTCAGTTCTGCCAAGGTGAAATCACCAGTTGTGTAAAGCAAGAATATGCAGCTGTTTCAGATACCTGCTGCCTACTGGGCAAGCAGCTTCACATGCTTCACAACCAGCAAATTGTGCTTTTAAAAACTAACTGGTAAATATGTTTGCAAAGAGGATTCAGGATTCAGATGCTGCACCTTTTCTTTGAAATATGAGGGCAGTGTGGTTTCTCACTACTCCAAGTTTACCGCGGCACTAGAAGAACTACTGCAACAGCTGTTCCACGCGCACTTGAATTTTAAATATTTCCATTTTCACCTATATTGCAGTAGTCCCATTTTGGTATATGCCAATGTAGATGGTGCATTCAAATAAATGCATTTGGTAGCTATGACACAGTACCTAGACTCTGGTGCTTTTATTGTAGCTGCAGTTGTGCACATCAAACAAGTGAACTGGTGATTGTTCACAATCGTTCACAATCACTGGCATTCTTTTTCAGGTGGTAACAACCCACCCCGTAATAGGGACACAAAGTGTCGACCATTTTCTCAGACAAAAAATAACAGAAAATAGCAAGTCTGTGTCAAATGTTAATTCATTTAAAATGTTTATTTTCAATTTAATTCATGAAGGGGGGGAAAAAAGAATACATCTTAGTTCTCCAGTGTACAGCAAACCACAGCTGAAAAAGAAGAGATTCAACCAATACACACACACACACACACGCACACGCACACACACACACACACACACACGCACGCACTCACACGCGCACACACACGCGCACACACACAGGCATGTACATAGAGCCATCCACATACATACACGCGTGTTTATATGTGTGCGTGTCAAATATGTATGTATATACTATGTATTAAATATACACACATACGCAAATATATTTATATATACATACACGTATGAATAGAAATCAAATGATCCTTTTGGCTCTGTGCAAGCCTGGTTGGTGCCAGGTCCAGCAGTCCTGCATGCACATGGAGCTAGGAGTGAGCTGGTGTGGGTTCTGTCAGCGCTGTCGGGGCTACTCCCCGGCCTCACTTCTTCCGCCTGGGGCCCGGCCCAGTTCTTCCAGAGACACACGGTTATGCCACTCTGCTGTCACCCGGGAGCGGACCGAAGGGGCAGTTGGGCCCGGGCTTCCGTCTCACGGGTGGCCGCGTCCCTCCCAGCAGAATCAGATCCTCTTGGGTAGCAACAGTCACGGCGCTAGCGTCACTGGTGACACACTGAGTTGGAGCAGGGAGAGATCTAAAACATGCAGGACAAGGGGTCCTCCAGGAGAGGTTTGGGGAACACCGTCCCAGAGGGTGCCACCCTTAGAGGCCTTTCAGTAAGCGCATGGCACATTTTGACACGTTAACTCCTAAGAACAAAACCTGACATGAAACTATGAGGAGAAAGGTGGAGGCTGATCAGGAGTCTGCGTGAACAGCAGGTGGCACTACACTAACAGCATCCAGGCGCTAATGCTACATGGGGGGGGGGATGTCCAGCACAGGTTATCAAAATGCCAGAAGGTGCGTAGGGACGAGAAGCAGGAAAGCGGAGCAAACTGCAAGCCGGGTACGAAACCGAGTCCAAACCCACAGGGGCCGCGTCCAGAACACCACGGGGGGGTCACGGCGCTGGTCCAGGAGACACAGACAGGGCCTCCCATCCACACGGCCGCTACAAGGACTGATTCTTTTTTTTCTTTAATGATCTTGAGATGGTGTCATCATTATTAAAAAATAAAACATCTGAAGAAAAGGCTTGTCACAGTAAGACTGCAAAGAATGGCAAATGGTGACCTTTGGGTCCACGTTGGCGGCTGGCTGCCTCTGTCTTCACTTCGGCAGGCGGTTTTAATTAAAAACTGAGTCATGCCATGATCTCTTTTCTGCTGGAGGTAGAGGGACAATGGAAGAGGCTTGGCAAAATAGAGAATATAAATATATATATAAAAAAATTCCAAGACGCAGGTCATCGGTTCTTTTAAAGAGATTAATTAACACTTGTTCAAATTTAAATCACCATAATTTTTCTCCATGAATTCATAAAAAAACAACAACAAAAAAAATTAAGTTTGTGATCTGTTGGCATTACACTGAAGCAATGGCAAATGCAGGTGTCTGAAGGTTAAGGGGGGGAAAAGTACAAGGGTCATGAATTCCACCCCACCCATCAACTCGCCTCTTCAATATTCATTATTGCCTTCCCCCACCCTACCCCCCCAACTCCCCCCCCCAAAAAACAAAACCAAAAATGAAGAGCTGTTTCTCTCTCCAGGTGGTCTGATTCCTGACAGTCCCATGTGATGCAGAAGAAGAAAAAATAGACTGATGCAGAGAAATATGTATATTTCATATATAAATCTGAGTACTGTGGCAGTCAGCTTTCTGATCCTTCCCATCCCCAGAAGGACCTTATTAAATAACATCACATAACCGCTCAAATTCCAAATAAAACTCCCTATAGCTTCTAATAAAATCTGTACATTTTTTTTTTCTCTTAAAAGTCTTTAGGATTCATTTGTCCAAAAGGGACCTTTTATTTTTTTTTTTTCATTTTATTTTTTCACAATTTCATTATTAAATCTTCATATTTTTTCTTGATTTAGTAAGTGGGAGTCTTGTTCCGTGGGTGTTCTGCTTTGTTGGAGATGTGCATGTGGTTGACTTTTCTGTATTGGTTCATCTTCGTTGGTCAGTTTTGTTAGCAGCACTTTTTCTTGCGTTTGCTGTTTTTGTTCAGCTTGACCACGTCGTTCTGTGCCTGCTGCGGCTGCTTGGCTTTCTTGGCTCTCAGCACCAGCTCTGTAATGCAGTTGAACATCTGTGGAAAATGAGGAGCAGCGATACTTACACAATAAGTAACTTGCACAGGCTACAAGTTTTACATGTTATCCATTTATACCACTGGATATTTACTAAGGCACTTGTGGGTTAAGTATTTTGCATAACGGTTCAACAGCAGTGCCCCAGCAGGGAATCGAACCGGCAACCTTCCGGTTACAAGCCCTGCTCCTCACCACACCACCACACTATGCTACTGCTTGTCAGTGGCTGTATGAGCTGCACCCATAATGCTCTATGAATCTGCGGCGACAAAACGCTGCCGCGTGGTTGCGCTTGGCGGTCTAAACGCTTCTACATGCGGTTCTGAATCGAGGCTCCGGCGGCCACCGTAAATCTCCATGGACCACCCCCTCCCCCGCTTTAAGCCTGCCTCCGGCCCCCTTAGACTCCACCCCCTCCCCCGCTTTAAGCCTGCCTCCGGCCCCCTTAGACTCCACCCCGTCCCCCGCTTTAAGCCTGCCTCCGGCCCCCTGAGACTCCACCCCCCCGAGCCCTGACCCCACCCACCTCCTCTACGTTTATGTTCTCCTTCGCGCTCGTCTCGAAGAGGCTGATCCCCATCTGCTCGGCAAACTTCTGCGCGTCGTTCGTCTCCACCACCTTGGAGTTGGGGTCGTCGTTCTTGTTCCCCACTGAGACCGCGGGCCAGGGGAAAGCAGAAGGCAGAGGGAGACAGTGAAGCGGTTTAGCGACGGCTGAGTGGATGCTACACGGAGCTATCGCTATAGCGCTGTCAGCAGTATTAAAAAAGAGCTTCACCTAATATTCGACAGACGTCGTCACAGTTCTGATTGATTTCGTGGAGCCACCGTTTGACGTTGACGAAAGATTCTGCGCTGGTGACGTCGTATACCACGATTACCCCATGCGTCCCCCTGTAGTACCTGGAGAGGGAAGGACAGACGGTACACAATGTAAGAATCCTCAGTGACTGCTGTCCTACCTTTCTCATCCACTGGGGGGAGCTCTAAGCACACATTACACTGCTCTGCTCAGGCGAGGATCAATCCTGAACTCAGTCAGGCTCAGTCACTGGTGTAGTCTATATGAAAATGAGGGGGTGTGGACAGAAAGCAGAAAACTCACAATACGTAAGTAACAAGGCTATTATATCCCCAAGTTATATCTGACAAGAAGTTTTTCCAGACAAATTTCACTGAGATCAAAATGCAAAGGCTATTGCATATTGTCACCATCTGAACTGAAAATAGGGTTCCTTATCGCTGCACATACTGGCCTTTTGCTGACACAGGGTGTAGTGTCAGTCAACAGGAAGAAAAACGTTCTGAGAGGAAACCCAGGCAGGTGAATCCAAACAAGTTTTTGGTTCTGAAAACATTTGGCTATGAATGGATTCTTGGTTCTGGATAGGTTTTTGGTTGGGAAAACACCTCCCTTTCCTCTAAGACGTGTTCCTGTCTCAAATTATCTCTCTCGATACATCTATTATCTATCTCGATATATCTATCGCAAGATTTAGCCCACGGACTAAGTTGGATTTAGAAACTGAAAGTGGCTCTGATTCTCACTCTCACACGCAAACTGCCTCCTGTCCTGAAGCAACAGACGTGACATCACAAGATGCGTGTGTTTGTATGCGTGTGTGTGTGTGTGTGTATGTGGCCTCACATTCACATGCACTAATTCACCCTCACAACACACCTTCATCAGACACACAACTTCAGGTTCATGCACATCAATTACAGACCTCTGAGCTGCACACTGAATGCTTTAAAACTGAATTTCGCATCCGAATCTAAAAAATGCTGAACAAAAACTTGAATTTTTAATTGGAATGTGAGGCTCTCGAGCGCGAATTGAAGATGATGAAATACATATGCAAATCGTGAAATGAGTCTGCTCGATGAAAGAGGCAAAGAAATTCCAAATTCAAACAGACAACAATTTCGTCCTTTCTGGTCCCAATCTCACTGCATAGTCACTCCCCAGACACAACAGAGTGGACCCAGCCCAAGGATGGTCTGAGACAGGAAGGAGAGGGCTGATCTGCATGCAACATTCTGAAAAATGCACTAACTTTCAGCACATCTACACGTTCACAAAAATACTACATAAATGTGTTTAATGCGTTAATGTCTTTAACGCATCAACTAGTACAGTAATGTCTTCGTTTTTCGGAAGCGTTTCACTACATGCTCAGTGCAGCATCTTTAATATGACACTGTCTTTGATCACATAAGAAGTGGTAAGAGAGTGATCTTCCAGTTTTCCCCAGTCGTGGTGAAAATCATTTTTTCTGATTTCTGATGCCCTCTGGATATAGTTCTCCTGTGAAGCACTCGGCACTCTGGGATGATCTGACTGTGAACAGTGCTGTTCTGAGTATAGCCTGACTGGCTGACCGTTTGAACCCACAGAACTTCAGAATCTGCCTCGTCACCGCCGGGCCTGGCGGCAGAGGGAAGTGGCGTTTCCCCCGGGCCGAATGCCGAACGCCGCCGCGTAAACGTGTCCGGCCGGCGTTACGGGACCACTCCAGCGTAGCGGACATTGTTCGCAGCAGAAATAAGGTGACCTAGCGGCTGGCCGACCGAGCCACGCAGCTGGGCTGTGTGTTTTTGGGAGGGGGGAGGGGTGAGGAAGTGCCTGTGTGTGAGAGACGCTGGCGACCCGCCCGTCCCTCTGCACCAACAATGGGGCCTTCTTCCCCCCGCAGGGGGGGGACACATTAGCACCGCCCCACAGGGCCACTCGCTCATGTGCGTGTCTCGTACGCCTGTGTGCCTGTCGCTTATTCTCTGCGGCCCCCACCGCGGACCGGCAGTCGCGGCGACCGGGGAGGGGGACGGAGAGGGAAGTCTCTCGGGTGTGGGGTCCTGAGCTGGGGGGGGGGGGTGCTACAGGAAATGGAACATAGGAGGAAAGGAAACAGCACAGATCACGTGACCTGGGGCCGAGGATTCGATGGAGGATGGGTGAGCAGTTAGGGGAGAAAGAGGGAAAAGCAGGGAGGGAGAGAGAAGGAGAGAAAGAGGGGGGAATGGAACAGGAAGACAGACAGTGGAGAGGTGGAAAGAGAGAGGCGTGTGGGCACGAGATCTGTGGGAGAGTGAATAGCAAAGCGGGGCCTCCCGAGGACGGGAGCGTAAAAATAATAATTAGGCATATTTGGGTGTGATCAGATGAAAGATAAAAACAAAAACAATCAAAGTGTGAGAGGAAGGCGAGCACCGGCCTCCGCCCCCCGCCCCCAGTAATGCCCCCCCTCCTCCCTACAGGCCCGCACAGGCCCGGGAATGAGAGCCAGAATGAGAATGAGGTCTCTGAAGCTCCTCGCTGCGCCCGTCCCGGCTGCGCTGCAGCACAAAGACCCCTTTGAAGGGTGTTTTTCGGCCTCTCAGTCCAGTGGGACTGCAGCGGCAAAGCCTCGGCCTGTCACAGCGGCGCGGTAACGAGAGGGGGCACCGCGCAGGCAAGCGCCGCGGTCACCCTGTCAACCCCACGCCTCCCCACCCTGCCGCTGCCACTGCCGCCGCTGCCACTGCCACCACCACAGGCACACCCTCCAAACCCCCACACAGCCTGCAACCTCACTCTTACACCCCGCCCCCCACACAGCCTGCAACCTCCCTCTTACCCCCCCCACACACAGCCTGCAACCTCCCTCTTACCCCCCCCACACACAGCCTGCAACCTCCCTCTTACCCCCCCCCCCCCCCCACACAGCCTGCAACCTCCCTCTTACCCCCTCACACACACCCTGCAACCTCCCTCTTACCCCCCCCCCCCCCCCCCCACACGAACACTGCCAGTTTCAGATGCCCCCAGAAACTGTTTCCCCCTCCCTTCTACATGTGTCACAACCCTGGGTTTCACGTCTCAGCATCCAGGTGACAGCGGTGTAGAGCAGGCTCTCCCTGCCAGCCGCAGCCCCCCCCCCCACCCCCCCACCCCGCTGCTGAAAAACGCTGTTCACCACGTTCTTCCTCCCGAAATTCACTTTGCTCTAATGAGGCACCACGCCACACCACTGCTGCACACAATTAGAGCCCTTACAACGACAACAACAACAACGGCAGCAGCAGCAGCAGCAGCTACATCACCACTTCAGCTGCTTTCAGAGGCCTCTCTCCCCCCAGCACACTGGCTCTCCTTCGCACAGAGAAAGGGAGCCCTCTAATTTGGTCGAAGCAGAAACATCAGAGAGAGAGAGAAAAAAAACCCCAGCGGTTCCATATCCTGCGTGTCAGACAGACGACGCGACGTGAAAAAAAAAAACGCTGCAGAACAATCGCGCAAGCTCCGCCCACGTCTTGCAGAAACCGCCAGGCGAACAGGGAGCCAGACCTCAGAGGCGCGGCCGCGTGAGCCGGGAGGAACGGAGGGCGGTTTATCAGGGGCGGCGGTCAGTTATCGGTGCTTAACACCGCCGCGTTCCGCGCCGCTCGCCGGGCTCTGACCCCGGGAACCCGCAGCCTCGCGGCCTTCTGGGGCCCTGCGGCGCGCGCAAGCCCACGCTGCTGCTGTTCCGTTTTGAGCGGGGGCGCTCGTTACCGCGATCAGGTGAGCTCTCTGGCGGAACAAAGGCCTGCCGGAGAACAGGGCTGATCTGGAATCAGCGTGTGATAACCATCTGTCACAACTGTAAAAATCTTACTTCACGCTAACTGTCCCTCGCTTTTTCGCGAGCGAGCCGGAGCTCACCCACGGACACACGGCGGCGCCGGCACACGCCAGACGGCCGCGGCGTCCGGAGGGGGCGGGGTGTCTGCGTGATGTAATGCCGCCATACGACGGCAGGCTGACTCAACCGGGAGCCCGGTTCCAGCTGGCAGCCTCCCCTCTGGCCGCGACACACCGCGCCATGGCAACTTAACCCCGTTGCCCGGTAGCCGTGGCAGAGGCTGGCGCGGTGGCGGGGGCGGACAGACGGCCGCTCAGGCGCGCGGGAGGGTGGCTCTCGGGGCCCTGGGCCACGGTCCCGGCGGAGAGCCAGGCCGCGGTCCGCCAGTTCGGACAGAAACAGAAACATGTACTGGCCGGACGCGGGGAGTGCCGCCCGAAACGTCTGTGGCTTCGGCTGCACTCACAGCGCCGTGAGGAGGGCTAATCTGAGCCGGGCAAAAAAATAACTGCCGCAGAGAACGACAAAGCGCCAATCGCTAAGAACGCAAAGAGTGTAAAGCAGCAGATTATCAGTAAAGGGGGGGTGGGGGGTGGGGGGTGACTGTGTGCAACAAAACGAAACATAATTCTGCACCTCCCGGTGTGGGCCACACACACAGAGTGCAGCTGTCAATAAAAACAACCGTGATTACTATGTCAGGACTCATAAAAGCTTCTCAAGACACTGTGACAGCCATGGGTGGGCGGGTCTGGAGGGAGTCGGGTAACAGGAAGAGGGCGGGGCGAAGCGCCCCGTGGCCGGAGTGACGCAGAATGAAACACCTGATGCCCAGCAGGCCCCGGAGAGGAAGTGTGAGGAAGGGAGCTAACGGGCGTGAGCCCACGGCCACATGGTTCGACCGGGAGATGACTAAGAGCTGTCCCTCTGTCCCTGTCGCTCTTGATACACAGCAGACGACCGCACCAGCGCACAGATGACTCACTCCTGTATGCGTTTTTTTTTTTCTCTTCTACACATGATTCAGGTTTGCTGTGGAAGTGCGTGGCAGTTACGCTTACATTTACATTTACATTTATTCATTTAGCAGACGCTTTTATCCAAAGTGACTTACATAGGTTACAGTTCTTTACAATGTTATCCATTCATACAGCTGGATATTTACTGAGGCAATTGTGGGTTAAGTACCTTGCCCAAGGGTACAGCAGCAGTGTCCCAGCGGGGATCGAACCAGCAACCTTTCGGTTACGAGTCCGCTTGTCTGAGACCGTTAGGCTGCTGTCAGTGATCCTCTGCAGCTCCTCCCTGGAGTGTCGCTGTGGAGGGCGCTGGACAGCCTTCAACTTCCCTTCCCACTCCACCGAATCGGACCAAACCCGCACATTCAAGCCTAAACCGGTACGGCCAACTCGTACGCATGTTCACCATAACAGCGGTCTAAATTTGCAGGATGCAATATTAAGTTTATGGTGTCATTACAGAAAAAAAAACTCAAATACAGCGACTCACAGCGGCAAAGCATCAAATATCCTTAAATAAGAACAGAGGTCGACGACCTCCATGTCCGAAGTTAGCTCTAACGAATTACACTCTGCAAACAAACAAACATCACAAGGGCCGTGTGAGGCAGCTGTCTGGGCAGAGTTCCGTAATGACACACAAAGCCCCGGGGTGGAGACGGAGGCAAGAGAACCAATGTGGAGCCATGAGTCACGCTTGCAGGTGATTTTGTAATGTTTTGCTTGCAATAACGTAGTTGTAAGCAGCTGTATTTGTTTTTCCATAACTGTAAGTGTGTATGTGAGTGTGTGTGTGTGTGTGTGTGTGTGTGTGTGTGTGTGTGTGTGTGTGTGATGAGCTTCGGTTTTTTGTATGAGTTTTTGTACACTGCCTCAGAGGAGCGGTTACCTCTGGCCCAGTGGACCAAAACAAACAATCTGACATGACAAAAGATCTCCATTTCTGCCATCACCATTACCGAACGGGCTGTTAAATCCTTCCAACAGTTTTCAGAACAAAACTAAATGAAACAACATGCTACACTGATACGTAATACAAACAGGTAATGATCTGCTTTACTGATCTGTAACTACTTAGGAATAGCACAGTGGGGCAATAGTGGCAGCAAGTGTGGCGCCCCCTACTGGTACTCACGTTGATGTGATGGTGCGGAAGCGCTCCTGTCCCGCTGTGTCCCAGATCTGCAGCTTCACCTTCTCCCCGTTGATCTCAACTGTCCGGATCTTGAAGTCCACCCCGATCGTCGTGATGTAGCTACCTGCGCACACACATGCATACATACACACATCACCGCATAACAAACACACACCCATCGCCCCTCAGCTGCTTGAGTGGTATTTTTAGCTGGGCACCCTGCGTAATGTTGGAATCGTCTACTGTACACCACCACCCCTCTGAACTTCTACCATGGCCACACCCTGCACCCCCCAAACAGCACACCCCACAGTTACAAAACCCCTAATTTAGTGCACTTTGTGGTGTGTCTGATTTTAGTGCCCAGAGTGTGCCTGTGTTCCTGACCCTGCCAGCGCTGGACTGCAATGCTCGAAGGGCAAACTCACCAGGTTTTCCTCATCAGCTATGCTTGAGCGAATCAAAACTAAAGAACGTGGCCTTTGCAGAAGCGTATTATTGCACATGCTAACGACATGCTTTCAGCCATCTGTAAAAAATCTTAATGAAAGATTTTGGATTTGGGCAGCAGTGTAGTAAGGTGCAGGGCTTGTAACCGGAAGATTGCTCGTTCGATTCCCCACTGGGGCACTGCTGTTGTGGCATTGGGCAAGGTCTTCAACCCACAATTGCCTCAGTAAATATCTATCTGGATAAATGGCTAAAACTGTCACTACATGATAGTGATCATATAAAGTAATGTAATAAATCAAACAAAACCTTTAGCCCACCTCCAATAATCACCTACAATCTGTAATTGTAAACGGCAAGTTTTAAACAGTAAAGAAAGTTGCTGGTTTTCATCAAAACTGCACCTGGCGTGTGCCCTGAGGATGCAGTTTACGATTTCAGTTTTGTCCAAAATGAGATTCCTCGCCCTCTGCTGAGAGATTCACCTTGTCTGGCACAGAGGAGAGAGTAGGAAGCATGTGACTAGCAGCAAGGTGACTTGCTCCAGGTGACCTGCTCTCCTGGGAGCGGAGCAAGCTGAAGCAAGGCCTGATGGGAACTGCTTGTCCTTACAGAGGACAGAAGAGTCAAGTCCTTTGTTTGTGTGCATGTCTGCTCGCCCCGGGTTTTTGTGAGCACAGACCCTGAGAGCCGAACTCCCTCCATGTCACCGTCTGTGTGAGGGGAACAGCAGTGAGAAGGGCCTCCTACCTGAAAATGTGTTGTCCGCAAATCGCAGCAGCAGGCTGCTCTTCCCCACCCCTGAAAAAGACAAAGGGGGCGGAGTCAGAAGGCTGTCACACGCACACGCACAGAAGGCTGTCCTCCAATCGAAACTCAGACAGGTCACACACACATCGATGACAACGCTGAAGATTTACAAAACAAGGCAGACCAATTATCAACATTCCAGAATTGTCATATTACAAAAAAATACAGGAAATAACAGCAGGAAGATGACTTAAAATGTGGAAATTGGTTGGAAACTCATGTTCCTGTCCATCATTTGCTCTTTTGTACCAAACATATGTCACACGCCACTTCACTCAATATCAGATTTCTCAGTTTAGAGAGCCTTCATTTCCATATAGACTTAGAAAAGTGTTTCTAAACCATTTTCCATTCTCCACCACTGACTATTCTCAAATAGTTTATCCTTCCAAACATATAAACTATAAAATTGGTCTTGTGGCTGTTTTATTAAGCATCAATCAAAAAGGATCACATTTTAACAAGAATCCCTAAAAGGTTTCATAGATATGAATGAGGCTTTTAGCTAGACTTATAACTGTCTCCTTTTCACTTGCCTACACTTGTACCCCAAGAATTTTTGTCATTTTCCTTCAGAATTCTCTGATAATGTGAAAAAAAGGTTGCGTAACATAGAATGCTGTCGTGTCTCTGTAAAAGATGGCCTTCTGGTATTTTTCCCCTGAAGCACCATCTCGGCCTGCAAGCAGGGAAAAGCATCAGTGACCCATAGAAGCCGTAAATATGCTCACAGTATTTATGGTTATTCAAGGTTTACAATTCTTTTTGGGTTCATCCTCAGGTGTTTGGCCTTACGTAGCAATACAAATCAGTCTCAGATGCACATTTTATAGAGGGAGATTTAAGGCTATATTTTAAATGAAAGTGTCATAAAAAATAACACGAAAAATGGATTTTGTCAGGAGAGGGGATAACACTGAATTGCTGTTAAATGTATTGCATTGTTTGAGTGTACCTTTACTTGAGTATGATGCTAATATGTAACACTTTAGGATAACTGTTAGTTTTTACTGTTATTGTATGAATGGTATTGTTTTTTGTATATGCATTTTGGCAGCTTTTCCATCCCATAGGCTGTAACCCAGCTCTATTGTTCCAATGGCTGTTCCTGTTACTCCTCTGATACACATTTTAACATCATCCCACAGCAGCCTTGAAAAACCCTCTAGAACAGAGAACCAGCCAAATAATAAATGAATAAACATGGATATCATCTTTGCTCAGGGCCAGCTGCTGACAGAGGAGCCAGTGACCGGTCTCAGCTGAGGGATGGCAGGGGCAGGGGGGGTATGGGGTGGGGGTGGGGGTTTCATTTCATCCCTTTAGCTTAGATTAGATTTTTCCCTCCATTCTGACATCAGATCACTCCACCGCACGCGGCAGAGAGCCGAGCGCAACTTGAGAATTCTCTTCATTAAAATGTAGGTCATCAGCTACTTTTGTTTCCTACATTTCATAGAAACTTCTCTTACTGCACAGAGGCACACACACACACCCCGGTCTGCCCCGAAACTAGAAAATCCCCATTAGACTTCTGCATACAAAACATTTTTTACAATAAACCAGCTTTATGTGTTTGCTTTATTCCTTTTTTTTCTGTCAGGCACCCCCTTGAATGCCAAACAGATATCACGGTTTTCAAATTAACAACCAACTGCATTTCAGGGCCCGGCGCTGAC
Organism: Megalops cyprinoides; assembly: GCF_013368585.1. Lineage (NCBI taxonomy): Eukaryota > Metazoa > Chordata > Actinopteri > Elopiformes > Megalopidae > Megalops > Megalops cyprinoides. The sequence goes on from NC_050586.1 coordinate 7,326,215, forward strand.
ACATTTTTCGCAAGGATGAACTGGAGTGGAATGACAAGTATTCATGCTTCTTACTATTTTAATCCTTATTTTCATCATCATTATTATTCTACCTCTTGTTATTTTTACAGTTTTCCTTGTGATCATGATTTACGTCACACACACACCCCTCTATGATAAGACAGCAGTGAGGAGCTCTAAGCTGTGTACACAGGCACTGATGGAGGCTACCAAACAGGTTTGGAGAAGGCCAGCACTCTTAGACTGCTCATCCTGGGGGCCAGCGCTGCTTTGCAGACCGTTAATAACACTAACAGGGAGCACTGAGAGCTTCCAGAGTGTGCAGGCCTTTCTGTCTGTTTTCTACCTGGACTGACTCCAACGCAAAGCAAACATTTGGACTGTACACTTATAGGAGAGTCTGACGCACGATCATCCAGCGTCCCGCATGGGATTTGCACCCACAACCTTCCAGAAACAGCGGGGCAGCAGTGTGGCATAGCGGTAAGGAGCAGAACTCGTAACTGAAAGGTTGCCAGTTCGATTCCCCGCTGCGGCACTGCTGCTGTACCCTTGGGCAAGGGACTTAACCCAGAATCGCCTCAGAAAATATCTAGCTGTATAAATGAATAACGTTGTAAAAACCTGTAATTGATGTAAGTTGCTCTGGATAAGAGCTTCTGATAAATGACAATAATGTAATGTAATGTAAATAAGAACGGAGGAACTTGGTGCTCAGGCATGACGAATGGCTTTGCACACACGGGCCAGGCCAGCAGCAGCCAGATAAAAGCAGGCCCAAAACTGCGGACCCACTTGTTGGACCTTTTGGCCGGGGGGTGAGGGACGTGTCCGACGAGGCAGGGTGACGGTTTCGGCCAAGCCTCTGTTCGTACGGGCGCTGACGAGGGTCGGGCAGCTGGGAGGGAGCAGACATGCGGGGGCCTGGCAGGGGTCCAGGCTCTCGGCCCATTACCTCAATAATGGTGTAATGCAATCCTGTGGCCCTGCAGTCGATTGGCCGGGAATTAATAGCCAATCCGAAAGCAGGAAGACACGCCCTCTCTCTCACAGGCAGCGGACGTGCGGGCAGGCCTCCACAGACCCTCCACGGGTACAGCATCCTGTCCACGCCACAGGTGCTGCCCAGGCTTTGAGTGACGCGGGGCAGGACTTCAGCGCTTATCTCATCTCCGCTAAAAGGTCCCTGGGCTCTCGAATTCATTACTCGCCACCTCCTGCGACCAATTCATGTCTAATGCATAATTAATGCGTGCTAAACGCTCTGCCTCACCGTAAAGACGCTGCAGCGAAGATGCCTGCTGTAGCGCATTGCCTCCAGGCCTGACTGTCATGAGAGGGGGGGCTTGGAGAGGGTTGCAGAATGCAGCTCCATAACATCCATGGCTGGATGCTTAAACAGGACAGCCAACCTCTCCACCCAACCTCAAGCTCACCGCCAGCTGCTGCCCTACATCTCACTCCTCGGAGCTCCGAATGCGTTTTCAACAGAAATCGCGCTGCTGGCCTACTCCTACCGCCTTAACCTTACCTCCGTACCAAGAGTGGAGATATACAGGCGTCTCTGTAGGAGGCAGTATGTCACTGACCTCTCAGGGGAAAAATCACAGAAGCACCAGTAAGATGACCCCACACACACACACACACACACACACACACACACACACACACACACACACACACACACACACACACACACACACACACACACACACACACCTGGCCACAGTAATATGGAGACAATGAGCGACAGAGCTGACAACACTGCTGAATCTCTGCTCTCCTCTCCCTGAACGCAGCACTGACCCCCCTCAGTCAGACTGTGCCTGTACGTGTCCCTGCTCTGTCAGACTGTGCCTGTACGTGTCCCTGCTCTGTCAGACTGTGCCTGTATGTGTCCCTGCTCTGTCAGACTGTGCCTGTATGTGTCCCTGCTCTGTCAGACTGTGCCTGTATGTGTCCCTGCTCTGTCAGACTGTGCCTGTATGTGTCCCTGCTCTGTCAGACTGTGCCTGCATGTGTCCCTGCTCTATCAGACTGTGCCTGTATGTGTCCCTGCTCTATCAGACTGTGCCTGTATGTGTCCCTGCTCTATCAGACTGTGCCTGTATGTGTCCCTGCTCTATCAGACTGTGCCTGTATGTGTCCCTGCTCTATCAGACTGTGCCTGTATGTGTCCCTGCTCTGTCAGACTGTGCCTGCACGTGTTCCTGCTCTGTCAGACTGTGCCTGTACGTGTTCCTGCTCTGTCAGACTGTGCCTGCACGTGTCCCTGCTCTGTCAGACTGTGCCTGTACGTGTCCCTGCTCTGTCAGACTGTGCCTGTACGTGTCCCTGCTCTGTCAGACTGTGCCTGTATGTGTCCCTGCTCTGTCAGACTGTGCCTGTATGTGTCCCTGCTCTGTCAGACTGTGCCTGTACGTGTCCCCAGCCCTACTCTGTCAGACTGTGCCTGTACGTGTTCCTGCTCTGTCAGACTGTGCCTGTACGTGTCCCTGCTCTGTCAGACTGTGCCTGTACGTGTCCCTGCTCTGTCAGACTGTGCCTGCATGTGTCCCCAGCCCTGCTCTGTCAGACTGTGCCTGTACGTGTCCCTGCTCTGTCAGACTGTGCCTGCACGTGTCCCTGCTCTGTCAGACTGTGCCTGTATGTGTCCCTGCTCTGTCAGACTGTGCCTGTATGTGTCCCTGCTCTGTCAGACTGTGCCTGTACGTGTCCCTGCTCTGTCAGACTGTGCCTGCATGTGTCCCCAGCCCTGCTCTGTCAGACTGTGCCTGTATGTGTCCATGCTGTCAGACTGTGCCTGTACGTGTCCCTGCTCTGTCAGACTGTGCCTGTACGTGTCCCTGCTCTGTCAGGCTGTGCCTGTATGTGTCCCTGCTCTGTCAGACTGTGCCTGTAGGTGTTCCTGCTCTGTCAGACTGTGCCTGTACGTGTCCCTGCTCTGTCAGGCTGTGCCTGTATGTGTCCCTGCTCTGTCAGACTGTGCCTATAGGTGTTCCTGCTCTGTCAGAATGGACTGTGGCCTGTGGCTGATATCACAGGAATGGGGTCGAGCTAAAAAACGCCACCTGTCGCATCCTATGAGAGCTGAGCTGAGCAGGCATGGCAGTGTAGCGTGGTGGTAAGGAGCAGGGCTTTTAACCAAAAGGTTGCAAGCTGAACCCCCTGCTGGGTCACCGCTGCTGCACCCTTGGGCAAGGTACCCACACCTGCCTCAGTAAATATCCATTTGTATAAATGAACGATATGTAAAAACTGTAAACTATGCAAGTTGCTCTGGAGACGAGTGTCTGCTAAATGACAATAATGTAATGTAATGAGAAGATTTCACATTCCAGTGTTACCATTCACAGCAACACTAGCTCTGTGCTATCACAAGTTTCTACCATTCCCTGAGACACATCCTGCCCAAGCGCTCTCTCTCTCACAAAACACACACATACACAAACCAAATAACAGTCAGGTGGGTGGAATAACTTAATTTCCAAATCAGGGCCGTGGTGTGAAAGAGGTTTTAGACAGAGAAGGGAGACGGGGGAGGAGGAAGAGAGAGATCAGGAGGAGACGGATCTGAATCTCTCAGAGAGAGATGCTGGGATATCAATCTCAGGGCCGTCACATCTTAAGCCTCCGTCGGCATGGTAACGGCGAGAACCTTCACACATGCACACACACACACGCATTTGTTTTTGTTATTTACGCACACTGGCATCGCAGCCTTCTCCTTAACGCCATCCACTCTTATCCACTCTGCCTGACGTGGATTAGGAGGGTGTGGGAGGAGGGTGTGGGGGGGTGGGGGGGCAAAGCCACAGGAACTCCCACGCACACGGCCGCACTGGCACGGCGTCTGGATCTGTTCTGTGGCGGCTCTGACGCCGGCGGGTCTTCAGCCCGGGGGGCCCTCTCACCGTCTCATCTGCGTCCCGGATTATTGACGTCCCGTGCGGATCCCCGAGCGGGGGCGACCCCCTCCTTCCTGCTAGGCGAGCCAAGGACTAAACCACATCTGGCTAGTGGCCCTCCTCAGGGCTTCCATTTCTGCTGCTCTGCAGTGACCACATGTAAGATCGTCATCGCAGAGCTGCTGGAGAATGTACTGAAATCTACTCTGCTCAGCAGCCATTTCTGTCCCCTGATCCTAAACTGCTGACAACCACCTGGTGAAAAAAGCAATGGATGGTCACTCCATAACCCCAGAACATGCTTATTATTATTATTAATAATAATAATAATAATAATAATAATAATATTTTAATTTAGCTGGATATTTTATTTCATTGGATGCAGGTTCAAATAATTTCACTCCATGTAAAGTTGGTATCAACCATCTGACCAGGTTTTATGCTGGACACTGCTGTGCTGAGCTGGAGGGCTCTAGTGACTGGATATAGGCCAAAATGGAAGAAGTTCTGACTGAAGACGTTACTTCACCTGTACCGAGTTCACACCCGGCAGGAGGTGCTGCTTTTTATTCAGATTAGCGATGAGAGGGTCATGGGTGGACCTAGCATGTGCTGACAATCACCAACTTCCTGTAACCAATCACATGATTTGGCTCTCTGAATTAAGCATGGTTGAAACCAGCAAGTCACCTCCGGCCTTACAGTGCCACCCATTTCTGTGTTTGTGCAGCCTCACTCTCACACCACTGGCTCTCACCACTGTCATCGGTTAATTCAATTTCAATTCAATTCATTTTTATTTGTATAGCGCTTTTTAAAACACAAGTTGTCACAAAGCAGCTTTACATTGTTCCCAGGCCTGAGACCCCCTGAGAGCAAGCCTAAGGCAACAGTGGCAAGGAAAAACTCCCTATCAGGAAGAAATCTTGAGCAGAACTGGGCTCAGAGGGGGAGCCCATCTGCTTCTGGCCGGCACTGGGCAGACAGAGATAAAGACAAGTTATACAATGCAATTTAAGACATTTAAGATTGATAAACACCAGTTACACCTCTCTCTGGCAGCATTCCTTGTTCATCCTCATCTCAGCAAATTTACCCTTGCCATTACCATTGCAATACATTCAATTAGCAAACGCTCTTACCCACGGCACCTTCCAGTTCAAGAGAACAGAAGTGTATCCACCCCAAGTTACATGGGCAACAGTGCCAGCACTCCCAAACCAGTGTACTGGTGTAAATGCACTCAACCACGCTCCCAACAAACATAATGAACCATTATGGTTAGTGAATAAACTACACCGTCCAAATTACTGGACCATTTAATACATTTCTCAAATTGTAGAATAATATGTGCATGACATAAGCTTCACGGCTAAGACAGGAGTCTCAGAAGCCCTCCAGGACTCGACATGTACCATAAAAACCTGCATGCAATTGTCACACTGCTTTTTCTCCCCAGAGGTCTTTATGATTCACTCTTTAAGGGCTGTACGCAAAAAGCAAGTGCAGAAAACGAAAGGACTGGCTGGCAGCACATTAACACTAAAACACGACAGAAGTACTCTAATGATATTGTTCTGACTTCTGTTCTGCCGGCTCTGCTACTGTCTGACCATTTTCAAATCTGGCCGACATCAGTGATTTCATGTAACCCAGAACTTTACCCCAGGAAACCCCAGCGTGGCTCTTAAAAAAGCCTCCTGTGATGATTTCGTTATAAAAAGCTGCCATTGGTTGCCTGAGAAAAGCAGTCTTATCTTATCTCCTGCACAGGCCACAGACACTGTTTTCCAAGAGAGGCAAGAGGAAGAAACCCATGACATCGAGACACAGGGCAACGTAATAAACCACAAACTTTGATCTTCAGCGGCAGAGCTAGAGACAGAGAGAGAGACAGAGAGAGAGAGAGCGGGGGACTCAGAAAGCAAAGCCGCCAGAGAGGAACTACACAGAAAAAAGTCAGGCAGAATCCCTTACACAGCGGAGACAGAATTGAACAACACAATCCATCGCAATTAAACCTACATCGGATAAATCCCTAACAGAGGCACGGCCTCAGACCTGCAAGCCATGGAGAGAGGATTCCCAACAGCTGTTCCTGGGTCAGCTTCCACCAGATTACATTATTGCCAGGGTGCCAAAACCCAGACCCAGGGAAACACACGAGCACCGTGCACACCCGTAACCGTGTTCCTCCTCTGAGGTGGAGAGCCAGTGGGCATTGCAATGCAAACACCGCCACGCCTTGCACACAGACACACCAAACCCTCCGACATGCAGCAACAGCAGCCCGCACACACCTGACTCAACCCGGCAACAGAGAGCGCCGAGAGAGGCCGGCAGCAACACTGCCCCGCACATAACAGGACATCCCGCATGCCCTCCGAGGCCCCACAGAGCAAGGGCAAGTTTATCCACCACACTGGGCCAATTTCCCCTTGAAAATGTACACACTGCCCAGGCAAGCAGCTGGACCTTCAACAAATCTCCCCACACCACACCAACAACGAACGTGGGCTCATACGAATGAGTCTACACGGCAGCGCATGCCGGGACAAGGAAATAATTGCACAAATCTCTCCATAAATCCTTCCGCATTGTGTTCATTTTGGTCACACCGAGGGGCGACATCAACGCCAGAACAAACAGAACCGTGTCAACACCACCATTTTCTAGCCGGCCGGCTCAAAGGAAGACCTGTCCGCCAAATTCAAATCGCCTGGCGTCGCGACATTTTGCAACCTTACTGATAAAACACTGACGATCATTGTGAGAAATTAGATGCTCTGCTCAAAGTGACTCGTATCAGACTAGACGTTGAAGACCCAATATTTTCTTGTAATATATGATCTCCTGTACAGTCAGTGTTTCAACACTATAAACTAGTTAGATACCTAACTGGCTAGTACTAGTACTGTACTAACATAATAAGCCCAGATACGCGACGGCATCAACTTGTTCTCCTTGAAAGCCTGACAGCTAAAATCACCAAACTAGAAGGACGTCCCAACAAAGTCATGTTGTAATTGCAGGTACAAGAAAATCGGCGCACTGAGGGATACTTCCCAGGGTAAGCAATTAGCTTACCCAGACCGGTCAAGTTAGTGCAGGGACGGGTTTAACTAGCTAACGTTAATTATACAACTACCAACCGGCCTAGCTTTAGCCAGCTAAGGGCTGTTAATTACTAGTGACCGAACTGGCCGGTGAGCATTACAACAACAACAAAAAATTCCAAAACGTTGATAAACAGCTTACTAGCCAGCTACCTAATGTTAGCCTACTTACTGAGCCTGGAGTCGAGCTAACTAAGTTAACTAATCGGGTCTAGATGTTTTAATTATTTAAACTCGTAAGACATCGCCTAACTGAAAATCAGGACTCGCTAACGTCAGTATAAAAAGAAGAAGCAGAAGTACGCCAGCTAAACAGAACAAATCACAAATGTTCATTCGGGTTTCGGCGAGTGCCTGTGAGTTAGCAAGCCGGCTAACCCAACTGCAATCAAACGCAATACTGGAAAAAAGGCTGCCAGAAGCTCGTCCCCGTGTCAGTACAGTTAGCTATTCAAATGTGGACACATTCAGCAAACAGAAATGTGGCTGGCGAATAAGGTATATCCGGCCTGGTCAGTTGACATTGCTCTATCCCGGTGTTATCAACCCCTCCGCCCTGACGGATGGCACCGGACGGCTGGAAGATAGGCTTAAATTTAACTAGCTAACGTTAGCTGCTATCGGTTGCTGCGGTGCGGTAAGGAGAGAGGGGTAGCTAGCTAGCCACATTCATTCACATTACATTGGTACCCCAATGCTCCTCACAGGAATAAAATCCACCCCGAACCCCCAAATTTTCCGTTTGGTTACAAAGTCCCGACAAGGCCCATTTCCCGTCACGCATCCTCGGTCTTTCCTTACCGCTGTCACCGATGATGAGCAGCTTAAAGAGGTAATCGTAGTCCCTAGCCATGCCGGTAGTTGGTGGGTTCCACCCCCCGCCTTTTTCGCCGTCGCTCTTCCCCTCTTCTCCGCTCACTGGTCCGAACACTTAGTCCGGAATATCAGCCCTCCCCCCGGGTGCTGGACTGACGTATTTCTTCTGGTGTCCGAATGTTTTACCCCCAAGCCGGCGAGTATTTATTAGGGGTTTCGCGGCGTCAGCAGTACTCTCCCTCAGCAGCAAACAGCCGGAAACTCCGCTTCCTTCTCTGGAAGTATCTGCACCCAACCCTACGCGACCAGCCTCCACTGCGCAGGCGCGGCACACACGCACGGCATATTTTCAATCAAGCCACCGCAAGGGGCGCTACACACACAGGAACCCATAGCCACATTTGCCAAAACTGAGATTACCGATTTAGACCGAAGGAAGTGTATTATATATTTTTTTTTTTTGCAGAGACGGTAGTAATGGCGTGTTAACAGCACACTGCATTGGTATTTGATTGAATCTGCCATAACGAATACTCATTCCATTGCGTCTGTCTAAACAATTTGCCGCAGAGTAATAAGTCTGCACCAGTGATTTAAACAGCCCTGGCGACACCATGCACGCTGGCTTGCCATCCAACTGAATTTGCGTTCCCCCAGACTGTAATGAGCTGTTAATTGATCTGCAGTCTGAATCACACATTTATCTGTAATGCTGCCATAGAGGACAGATCATTAGGGCAGAATTAGCATGGGCCTTGAAAAATGCATATGCTACATGGATCAGTCCACAAGTACAATATTCATTCATGTTCCATAACTCTGGTGACTCATCCTAACTGATACGACGCCAGGATTTTGACTGCCTGAAGACTGGAGCCCTGGACCCTAACCCTAAATGCTTGCTGTGTGATTAGAAGGTTCAGAGACATAACAAATGAGCCAAAGCAGCATTTTGTAGACAGCTGTGCAGACACAAACACATGGGAGCACTTACATGCACGTTTTCTTTAATTTTAGCTGACTAAGATAGTTGTTGTAACAAAAGCCAGCACACACAGGGGTTTCCAGGGATCAAATTTGGGAAGCAATCCACCAGGCGAGGGCCACAGGGTCTCAGCGCAAGAACATTAAATACCTGCCATCACAGGTGTAAGATCAGAAGCTAACAGAGTTACCATTCCGACAACTGCTGGTTTCCACCATGAGACCAAATTCGCGGATTTCCAACTAGCGGCAGACGTTGGAACATTAACTGCCGAGGCACAACAGATACGAGCAGACTCTGCTGCCCTCCTGGAGAGTGGGCCCCCCACCCCCAACCCCCGCCCCCACACACATTAAGACAGATGAAAGCGTTGCGGTAAATCCTCAAAGCGACGGGAGAATCGCACTGGCAGGGGCGCTTTCACTTTGCGCGAAAGACTAGTCGCTACTCCACACCAGTCTAGCGGGAGCAAGACGAGACAATGTGCACAACGGGCTCACAGTACGGCATAATGTACAGACTGTGCGAGCTAACAGGGCGCATGCAAACGCAGTGCACTGAATCGGTGAACGTTATAACTGTACATCACTGAACACGAATATCCCGCTCCAGTGCTGTTAAGCCATTCCACAAAGTTTCACAGATCAATGTAGCTGGACCAATCACACCCACGGACTCAACGGTCTCGGTTTTGTGGAGATTCATGCGGCACGCACGCAATTCCGCCACGTCAGCTTTGCCGTTTTTGAGATCGCACATTTCACCGCTGTCCATGTATGAAACAGCTGGACGACCCAGCGGGCCAGAAAGGAAGTCTCATCCTTAAGCTGTTCAAGCTCTGACTCAAGACGGCAGTCATCCATTGAGAAACAGTTCACAAGTTTCAGAGGAAATGCATTTTGCAAAGGATCCTGTAAATCATCTCCCCCCCATGTAAAGTTTTGGTGAATCAAAGACATAGTTGTCCTTCCCTTAACTGCCATCTTTGAAGGACAGAGAATGGATTACAGCATTGACTCGACAAAATCCAAAAATAATTTAACACAGATTTATTTCTGCTCTGGAGCAAACCTTCTGGCACACACACACACAGAAAAAAGTTAAGATAAAAACAGGGCAACAGAAAGGTGAGAAATTTCCTTACTATCTCATTTGGAACAGTAGCGTTCTCCTTAATGAGTCAATGGGCTTTTGTGGAATAGAAATTTTAATGTTGGAACAGAGTTGGCACAAACCCCTTTTGCCGTTGTCTTAATCCTTCTGGTTTTTGAATACCTGCACTTTGTGCAAATCTAAAACTTCACATCGTCATGGGAAATAAAAGAAAAAGCAAGTAAGAGGGGGAAAAAAAGAAATCAAGTCAACCTTTCTTGAGAGGTTTGAACACGAGGAGGAGTTTGTCCTTGTTCTCTCCACTGTTCACCCTCTACCATAAGCCGTGAATTCGCAAAGCTAAAGTGGATGTGTGTGTGTGTGTGTGTGTGTTTGTGTATATGAGCGAGAGGGTGGGGGGAGGGGAGGGGCACATGGGTCAGTCCAGCCAATCACGTGAGGATGGTGTCGTCGATCTCCTCGTTCGAGTCCGGCAAGCTGCAGATCTTTTTCAGGGAGCGGCGGCTGCACTCGGACAGCAGGTCGTTGCTGGCGGAGTCCAGAATGGCGCTGACGCTCTGAAAAGCCACACGCAGAGAGTCAGCCATCGCCGAACCCCATTCAGAGAGGGGGTTTACACCCAACCAGCTATGCAGAGCTATTTACAGACAGACGACCAGATTACCTCTTCCGTAAAATCACAGCATGGATCCAGACTGTAAGACTGGTACATGTGAGAAGGGGAGGTCAGACCAAGTGGCTCATGTTGAGGGCGGACCACCTCATCACAATGTGCATGTGAGCTTACTTCAGTGTGTGTGCGAATGTGTGTGCTCGTGTGTGTGTGTGTGTGTGAGCAAATGTGTGATAGCATCTCTCACTCACTCTGTATGTGCCTGGGAAGATGAGCAACTGTCCTGATGGTGGTGTCTTGTTATATAATTATGAGTCAGTATATGTGTATGTGCATGCGTGCGTGAGAGAAGAGTCCCTGTGACTGCCACACTGGATTTTAACTCCAGCATGTAGACAGCAGTGCATGGGAGAGTGTGTGTGTGAGCGTGTGTGAGTGTGTGAGCGTGTGAGTGCGAATATGTGAGTGAGTACATGTGTGAATGCGTGTGTGTGTGTATGTGTGTGTCCCTGTGACTGTCACCCTGCATCTTAACGCCAGCAAGTGGACGTCAGCGTGAGCAAGTGTGTGTGTGTGTGTGAGTGTGAGTGTGTAACTGCGCGCGTGTGTGAGCGTGCGTGTGTGTGAGCGTGATGGTGAGCATGAGTGTGTGTGTGAGCGTGAGCTTGAGTGCGTGCGTGTGTGTGTGTGTGTGTATGAGCGTGAGTGTGTGTGTATATATGAGCGTGAGTGTGTGTGTGAGGCTGAGCATGTGTGTGTGCGTGCGTGCGTGCATGCGCGCATATGAGGCTGACCTGCAGTAGCTCGTCCCCCTGCCGCAGCCTCAGCAGGCTGACGATGGTGTGCTCGCTCTGCGCCCGCACGCTGGTGTTCTTGTCCTTGGTGTTGTCCAGCAGGCTCTTCAGCAGCGGCTTGACGAGGCTGGGGTCCAGCGCGGGTGTGGCCGGGTCCCTGCACACCCACCACAGCACCCGCTCCGTCACCAGCCGGATGTCGCTCGACTGGTTCTGCAGACACTGCGGAGAGCAGAGGAGGAGGCCTGTTTAAAAGGAGGTGGGATTGCCCGAGATCGCCCGGCGCACACGGTCACACTGCCCTACCGGGCGGGCTCGCTGACGCTCTATTCAGCTCAGCTCCACTCACATGGAATAGGCGAATATTTGCTCTGAACCCGTATCCTGGTGCGTTTATTCCAAAGCACCCAGGACAACAGCCCCCCTCCCCGCCCTCACCTTGGCGAACTGTGAGATGATCCGGGGGGACACGCCGGCCCCTCCCTCGCTGTTCAGCTGGTGCTTCATGAGGTACCCCATGGCTCTGATCCCACTGGTAGCAATGGGGATCTACGGGGAGAGTAAAAAGATGAGGGGGGGGGGAAGAGGAGAAACAGGCTGTACTGAGAGGGGAACTTTAAGGAGATCAGTACGTAGTGCCAAAATACTGTATGTGTATTCATCTAGTTATATATTACAGGATATATTTGCCAAGTAGATGCCTTTCTCTTTTTTATACTGCGTTACATTACATCATTGTCATTTAACAGATGCTCTTCTCTACAGTGACTTACAGAGGTTACAATTTTAACATGTTATCCATTTACACAGCTTGACGTTTACTGAGACAATCTGGGTTAAGTACTTTGCCCAACCGTACAGCAGCAGCACCCCGGTGAGGGAATATTATCCCTTAATACAGCTAGATACTTGAAGCAATTCAGGCTGAGCACCTTTCACAAGGGCACAACAGCACTGCCCCAAAGGGGAATTTGAACCTGCAACCTTTGGGTTCCGAATCCAAATCTGTAGCTGCTGTGTCACACCGGCACCTAACTGGTCAGTGCGACCTTGAACCCGAGCCCACGGCGCTCACCCGGTCGGCGGTGGCACTGGCCAGGACAGCGTCCAGTACGGCGGCGCCGTACTCCTCCCCACACAGCTGCCCCGGTGCCGCCTTCACCGCGATGGCCAGGGCCAGGCTGCGGCCGTGCCGCACCATCCAGTCCACACCCGACATGTCCGCTGGGGGGAGGGAGAGAGAGAGTGGGGACACGGGTCAGGTGACCCGAGACCGCTGCCGTTCTCACGAACCACACTGAAAACTTTCACCTACTCAACAGCCGCCTCAGCGCAGGAAGCACCTCTACGGCGGCTCTGAGATGCACACAGGCCAGTGCTGGTGTGAGAGAGGGTGGACGACAGCGGGTGTGAGTGTGCGCATGTACAAATGAGTAGGAGAGAGTGTGTGGAGGTGTGAGTGTGACGCATGTACAAATGAGTAGGAAGAGTGTGTGGAGGTGTGAGTGTGCACATGTACAAATGAGTAGGAGAGAGTGTGTGGAGGTGCGAGTGTGCACGCATGTGTGTATGGACAGACGTGTCTGTGTCTGTATGTAGTGTGTATGGGTGTTTTAGCATATATGGACGTGTGTGTGTGTGTGTGTGTCCGTGTGTGTGTGTCCTGTATGTTTAGGTACTCACCCAGGGTATGCTGCAGTAATACACTCCTCAGCTCCTCCTCAGACAGGAAGGCACACAGCTCCCCGACACAGCCAGCCGAGGACATGCGTGTGGCGTCCTGCAGTGCACAGACACACACACACACAGACACTCCGGTGAGCCTGAGAGGCTGCGGTACGGGCGCTGCTCTCGCAGACGCTGCAGGATCAGGGTGAAACCCCGACACAAAGCCACATCCTGCAGAGGAAGCGGCGAGTCTGGCACTCCGGATGCAAGGTGAAGACCCATCACCATGGAGACAAAGCCGCCAACGGCAACAGCATCCCTGCATCCTCGCCTCAGCCTCTCATTAGCACCTTATTACTCTGCAATTTAGTGGCCTGTACTGCAAGACCAGCATCGGTATTGCTGATTTGTTTTTCTGACAGGAATTATTCATAACTTTTTTAATGGAATGGCGGAGGTCAAAGAGCTCCAGTGACATTCATACATCAGTACCGTAGAAGTAAAAGAAATGCAGAAGCAAATTACTCCCCAACTGAACAACATTATGCTCTAATATGATATATCAGCATCAGTACTTCCTGTCATGTGACCAGAAGAGCAACATAACCTCCACAGCGCCGCCCCCGCATACTGCGGCATGCGCCCACACGCCCGCACCTCATCGTGTCCCAGCATGCCGAGCAACGTGGTGGTGATGTTCTTGCGGATGGCTGGATCGACCTTTGACCCTGCGCCCTGGATGACAAACCGCAAAGCCTGCAGCATGGTCTCCCTGAAAGAGAGAGAGAGAGAGAGGAAATGGCCATTACAAAAGACACGCACACAGAGTCTCCCATACTGATCCATCTCCATTTAACAGCACACAAAGTCACGCTGCTCTTAAACCTTTAGCATCCAGTTACTGCAGGTTCATACTACCACAACAGACAAACGGAGGTGGAGCAGGGCACAGCACCCACCTGACCCCGGAGTCCTCGGCGTTGCGAATGGCGGACAGCTGCTCGCTGAAGAGCGGGTCGACCTTGCTGTGGATGGACACCAGCTGGCCCAGGGCCTCGGCCGCCCGCAGCCGCACCGCCCGGCTGGAGTCCTGCAGAGCCTTCAGGAAGGTGGTCTGGAGCTGCGGCAGGAAGGGCTTCAGGGCGATGCCCACCTGCGGGACGCGGAGCCGGGACACAGTCAGAGAGCACAGCAGCACGGAGAAAACAAGAGAGGGAGTGAGAGGGAGAGATACGGCTAAAGTGAGCAAGAGAGAGAGATATGGCAAGAGAGAGGGAGAAGAGAAGGGAGGTGAAGAGATGGATGCAAAATGGTGAAGCGAACAAGAGAGAGAGAGAGCCAGACAGACATGAACAAACAAGAGAAAGAGTGAGAGACAGCTGGAGGGAATGAGAGAGAGAGAGAGAGAGAGAGAGAGAGAGAGAGAGATGGCAAAGGCAATCAAGAGAGCGATAAGGCGAGAGAGAAAGTGATATAGGGAGAGAAAGGGATATATGGTGAGAGAGAGGGAGAAGGAAGAGAGAGAGAAAATGTATGACGAGAGAGGGAGAGGTAGTAAAGAGAGAAAGAGACTAGGAGATGGTCAGGAGAACGGCTTGGGCATGGCGAGAGAGATCCATCCAGGCAGACGAGCACCGACCTTAGCCAGCAGCAGGGTGAGTGTCTCCAGCAGGGCGGTCTTGACGGTCCAGGAGAATCGGTCTCCCAGGATACGGATGAGGGGCCCGGTGATGTTGACCACAGAGGGCCTGAGGGCCTCGGGCGAGGTGAGGCGGATGACCCCTCCCAGGGCCCGTGCCGCCTCCTCCTTCTGCTCGGGGCTGCCGGTCAGCACGCCCTCTCTGAGCACCGGCAGGATGCAGGTCACGCCCTGGCAGGCACAGCGCAGGGAGAGACACGGTGAGAGTGTGTGCATGTCTGTGCGTGTGTGTGTGTGTGTCTGTCTGCGGGAAACTCACCTTTTTGGGCAGGCAGAAGCCGGGCAGGTGCTGTCCCTTGGCCTCGGCGCCGGCTGAGCGGATGTCTCTGTGCAGGTCGTCGATCAGGGCCAGCTGGCTGCCTGCATCCAGCTTCTGCTCACAGATACACATACACAGGTCAGCCTGACACGTTGCTCTCTGACACACTCTCGCACATACATACCATAGCGTCCGTTAGTTTCAGTACCCTCATACACACACACACACACAGTCTTTAAGATCCACTCATTACATCACGTCATTTAGCAGGCGCTCTTACCCAGAGCAACTTGCAAATAAGCGCATCACAATGCTAAGACTAGTTATCGAAAAGTACTACAAGGTCAGTAAAACACTGAGTTAAGTGCTAAAGTGCTTCACTCCTCTCTAATACTCACATCACACAGGCGCAGCCTTGACTGACAGCATGAATAAATGGCTAATAAATGGACAAGAGATTACTGATCCCCCACAAAGCCGCCCACACTCCCTCAACAGGAAACATACACCCATTCAACGGCTGTAGGGAGGAGGGAAAGCCGAACTAGCCTATGGAGGGTCCTGGTGCCACACAGAATACTGAGAGTCTTTCTGCTGCTGAATCAGCCTGCTGTGCAGACACCTGTGCCATATCAGGAGGGTCCTTTGTCATTGGCTGTTTCACGGTTATCTCTAGCCAATCGTGTACTCTGCTGATTGTCGAGCCCCTGCTCCTTCCCAAGGTGCGCTCACCTTGGTGATGGAGTTGATGGTGTCCCAGCTCTGGAGCAGCACCTCGGGGTTGGGGTCGTTGAGCAGCCGGATGAGGCCGGAGAGCAGCGTGCGGGTGTGGGCGCTGTAGTCCAGCCGGGTGCGGGCGAAGTAGGCGTTCAGCATGGTGACAGAGGCCTGCCTCAGCCCGGCGTCCGGTCCCCGCGTGGCCTCCAGCAGGT
The DNA here is from genome assembly GCF_013368585.1 of Megalops cyprinoides. NCBI lineage: Eukaryota > Metazoa > Chordata > Actinopteri > Elopiformes > Megalopidae > Megalops > Megalops cyprinoides. Next base: position 7,342,118 of record NC_050586.1, read on the forward strand.
CCTCGATGATGATGCGCTGGCCGGCCTCGTCGTCCACCGCCAGGATGACCGTCTGGCAGCTGCACAGCTCCTGTGGAAGGGGGGGTTGGGGGGGTTGGGGGCGACACCATCAGCAACCTGACAGTGTACGTAGTCCTCGTTTACACATCCTAAACCTAAGTGTTATATGCAACGTTATTGTCATTCAGCAGATGCTCACATCGGGAGAACTTACATAGGTTACAATTTTTACGTTACCCATTTATACAGCTGGACATTTACTGAGGTAGTTGTGGGTAGGTACCTTGCCCAAGGGTACAGCAGCAGTGCCCCATTGGGGAACTGAACCAGCAACCACTTGTTCCCCTGCTCCTTACCACTATGCTACATTACAACCTTATCTGCATTGAAACAGGAAGGTGGTGATGAAACCACTCTCACGCTCTTGACGTGCATTTGTATTTGTAAGGTGGATTTGTGCATTTGTCAAATACAGTCTTTGTATTTGTATACCCTGTTAACACTAGAAGGAGATCTGGCTTGGCTAGAACCCAATACAGATATTTTTCACTTCATATGAAGCCCTTTTCAACAGTATTTCCAGGGTGAAAATTGGGTGTGCGTTCTTCACATTAGAGAGGAGCATTATACTGAATTGTTTACATAATGAATCATCTGCATGGCAGTCAGTTTGATTTGTTCAATGAATTGTCTTCATCTTGTCAAGGACATTCAAGCGCATCGCTTTAATAAAACGGCCCGCTGCTGCCATCTGTTGGCTTAAAAACATCAACTACATAGCACAAATCCTGCTCCCGAGCTTTAAACACTAGGACCAGTACAGTATTACTGACTAAACGGGATTTTAAATCAGTACTCCCAAGCCATGCAGCTCTTGGGATATCCACTTCAGATTTATTTACATTTAAATTGTAAATACTGCTATAAGCACATAAAGGTTATCTGATAAAGGGTTCACTGAAGAATGAGAGCACACACAGACCATGAAGGAGGGGGGGGCACAGATAAGAATCGTGTTGATAATGCTAGGTCGCCCTGGTGAGGGGCATTGTGGGAAGAGAGGTGCGAGTGTGTGGTTGGAGGTACGACAGCGGAGGCAGATATGGTTGTTTTGTCGGCGGGGTGTCACAGCGTGGCGCTGGCCCTCACCTGCTGTCCCTCCTCGGTGCCAAGCTTGTCCTTCAGCGAGGACAGGAGGGCGGGCAGAATGACACCCAGGTGGCGCGTCAGGGCGTCTCCCGCCACCGCAGACAGGAAGGCCAGGACGCGGGTGTTCACGGGCGGGGCCGTCAGCTGCCGGGCAGAGGCAGAGAGAGGTTTACATGGTTTGCAAGCAGGGGCTTCCTACCCGGCAAAGTGTCAACACAGCGCAAAAACCACAGCACCAACATCAGTCGCTAATGCGGTCTCGCGTAACAATGGCGTGCATGAGGTGTGAAAGAACCAGCCATACCACCATGCACTAAAGACGCTGAGAAATATGGTGTCCCGAGTTAAGTGTGAAATTTTTAAAGAAAGGCTTGTATGGTTTACTAAGCCTGGCAATTCAAAACAAGGAGGAAAGAACTAATCCTCGTCATTTGTGATTGACTGAATGGCAAAATGACGCAAGTCTCACCTTGGGCACCAGGTAAGGCAGCACAGACCGGCTCTTCACCGCCATCACCTGCTTCAGGCCATCCAGCGCAAACTCTGCGGTCTCCTCATCCTCCTAGGAACGAACACACACACACACACACACACACACACACGTCACGTTCTTTTCTAATCACAATAGGTGGAGGACTATCTTTGCGGTTTCTAGGAGAGGTGAGCCTGTGTGTGTGTGTGTGTGTGTGTGTGTTTCTCACCAGCTGTCGGAGCAGGGCAGGCAGGATATCGTCCAGCGCCTGGTGGCCGATGGTGGCGTGCAGCTGCTCGAACGTTTTGGCGGCTGCCTCCCGCACCTCCTCCAGCGGATCGCACAGGGCCTTCCGAACCGTGGGCACCAGAGACTCCGAGAACACCAGCACCTGTGGGACACACACCCCACCCCGTGAAACTCAGCCATTTCAGCCAGCCTTTCACTCTCTAGTCAACACAGGCAACTCCTGATGTTTCTGTTGAGACAGACTAGCTGAAGATAAGTCTAACTGAAAGAGCAGCCCGATTATACTTCCTGCCTTCCTATTCAGCGGAAGGCAGAAATTCCACACTTGTGTCCTTGAAAGAGCATGTGTCATTAACCCGCCTGGGTTTTCATCAACTTCTGAAGAAGGCAAACAAAAAATTCAATATTCTGTCACTGCAAGGTCACTGAAACCTTTCAGAGAGGATTTCTCTCTCTGCGAGAAGGGCTTACTGGGATCACATAAACATACCTTTATATTTTACAAATGTACTTATTTAAGGCAAGCAGACAAAAAAAAAATTAATCACGCTGAACCTACTAAGCCTACTAATTGGGAACAGTGTCCAACGGTGGTATCTGGTAGCGATATATACCTGGGTACAGATTTCTGAGATATGCGTGCATGGATGCAACATAACACTAAAACAGGAAACTAAGCCCACTGTTGGCTGCATGACAGACAGCGGCTTTACTGATCTGTTCAGCGTTCCCTGCCGTGACGCAGTACTGATTTAGCACTGGTGTGTGCTGCGCCCAGCGGTGGCCGTGCTGACTGACCGCGTCCTTGCTGGTGGACTTCATGATCTCGCTCAGGCCGATGCACACGCCCTGCCTCTCGTCGCTCTTGTCCGAGCGCAGCCCCTCCTCCAGGATCGGGATGATTTCCGGAAGGATCTTCTCTCCCAGTTTGCGCACCAGGTCCCCCAGCGTCCGCGCGGCGATCTACGACGACACGGTGACCGGGGGACAGAGTCAGCAGCGAAGGACACGGACGCAGGGAGACAGGAGCAGGAGAGACACTGGCAGAGGTGAGGTGTGACACTGGGACAGGGAGGAGGTAAGGTGTGGGATTGGGACAGGGCGGAGGTATTTGGACAGGGCGGAGGTGAGGTGTGACACTGGGACAGGGAGGAGGTAAGGTGTGGGATTGGGACAGGGCGGAGGTATTTGGACAGGGCAGAGGTCATTTGTGACACTGGGACGGGGCAGAGGTGAGACAGTGCAGAGGTATTGGGACAGGGCAGAGGTAATTTGTGACACTGGGACAGAGCAGAGGTGACGTGTCCCACTGGGACAGTGCAGAGGTATTGGGACAGGGCAGAGGTAATTTGTGATACTGGGACGGAGCAGAGGTGACGTGTCCCACTGGGACAGTGCGGAGGTACCGTTCTCTTGTCGGGGCAGGTGGAGGCCAGGAAGCCCAACAGAAGGGTGAAGAGGGTGGGCAGGATCTCGCGGAGGGTGCGGGGCGTGTTGGACACCACGATCTTCCACACGTGCAGGGAGGCCTGCCGCACCACCAGCTGGGTGTCGGAGCGGCCCATGTAGAGACCCGACAGGACCCGGTTCCGCCGTTCCGCGCCCAGGGCTCCGATGATGGCCTGCGTCACAGCGGGGACGACCCGTCACTTTCAGAACCCATCAGAACCCATCAGAACATTTCATCTGACGCGTTAAACTGGGCGTAAACCGGAGACAGCGCGTGCATGATGTGAACTGACTGAAATACAGTACCAGTACCAGTCAAAAGCTTGGACACACCTACTCACAGAAGGCTTTTTCTTTATTTTCAATATTTTCCACATTTTAGAACAGTAAAGACATCAGAACTATAAAATAACACAAATGGAATTATGTAGCGACCAAAAAAAGTCTTAAGCATTTAAGCCAAAGTCTTTAGATCAAAATGTCTTTGAATGCATGTTTCCCATTATCTTAATCAGGTGTGTCCAAACTTTTGACTGGTACTGTATGAGATTGGGCATCTCAGTATTTCTGCAGTGAAAATTCCTTGTGCTGATATGCAATATCACGGTCAACCTAAAACAGATGACCTTCTTCTTTGCTTCAATGCTCTCAAATTTCAGTGAATAACCACAAGCTTGCAGTTGCCAAAAACCTGCTTCCTGAGGAAGAAAAGCTCTTTTATGTGTGTGTGAGCGTGTGTGTTGGTGCGGCACCTTGTTGGACTGCGCAGTGCCGAAGTTGTCGTCCTCGGAGGCCGTCTCTGTGGTCATCTTACCGGTCACTCCTGAGATGTGGAAGAGCAGGTCTCCCAGCAGCTGCACCGAGCTGAACCTGCAGGGAAACCGGAGCGGTCAGCTGCAGGACTACATTACCACAGTACCCGTGCGTGAGAGAGAGAGAGAGAGTGTGTGTGTGTGTGTGTGCGTGTGCGTGTGCGTGCGTGAGAGAGAGAGAGAGAGACTGTATGACTGACAGTATGCATGCCTGTTATTGTGAGATGTACAGAGGGTGTGTGTGTGTATATGTGTGTGTGTGTGTGTGTATGTGTATGTGTATGTGTATGTGTATGTGTGTGTGTATATGTGTGTGTGTGCGCGCGCGCGTTACCTGATCCTCCACAGGTCGTCGAACAGCCCCTGCTCCAGCTCGGGCAGCAGCAGGGCGATGGCCGTCTCAGCGTACATGCTGATGATGCGCTGGCCTGCTCGCAGCGCAGTGTCCCGAACATACTCATTCTCGTCCGCCAGAGCCTGGCACAGAGAGAGGGAGGGAGAGGGAGAGAGGGAGGGGGGGAGAGAGAGAGAGGGAGGGGGGGAGAGAGAGGGAGGGAGGGAGGGAGAGAGAGAGAGAGAGAGAGAGGGAGGGAGAGAGAGAGAGAGAGAGGGAGGGAGAGAGAGAGAGAGGGAGGGGGGGAGGGAGAGAGAGAGAGGGAGGGGGGGAGACAGAAAAAGAGGGATAGAGAGGGAGTGAGAGAATGAGAAAAAATTAAGTCTCCCCTCCACTTAACATCTTTGGGAAAATAAATGCTATTTGACAGAAAGTGAACCAAACAGAAAAGGGGGTAACAATTTCAGAGAGGGAGAGACGACGGGGGGGGGGTGGAGATATGGAGAGAAGACCTTACCTTGAGAATGCAGGGGATGATCGGGCCCACATAGGGGGTGAACTTGTCCCCGAAGGTGAGGGGCAGGTAGATGAACATCATGATGTAGCCGTCTCGCACGTGGGAGGCGATGTCCACTTTGCTGGCCGTCTGCACCACGTCCGGCATCAGCTTCTCCAGCTTCTCCACCCCGAGCCCCGCCATCACCTCGGCCAAGCCTGGGGAGAGGAAGGGAAGGAGGAAAGGAGACCCACAGAAAAGACGATTAACACGGACCTTTACCCAGAGTCAGTGCAACTCTCTGCTGCCCTCTCCTGGCGGGCAGAGGAAAAGCAGGCAGGTGCTCACCTTGAGCAGCGCCGGAACGATCCACAGAGCTCTGCTCGGAGGCGAGGGTCTCCATCAGCCAGGGCAGCAGGTCCTCGAAGCACGACTCACCCATTCCCTTCACCATGGCGCCCAGGGCTTTAGCAGATACTGTGCGCACCTGAGGGGGGCGGAGGGGGGGAGGTGTGAGAGTCACACCAGGGCACAGCAGTAAACTATTCACTCCGCAATAAACAGCAGCCTCAGAGATCAGCCAAACTCCATTTAAACACTCAAAAAAAAAAAAAGAACACAGAAGGGCTCATTTTGGAGCCGTCTGCCACTGCACTTCTGAGCACTTTTACCACCCAAGGTCATGTGATCTGAATGCATGATCATGTGACCCAAAAGCAGCAAGGCCGTGATGCAGACACATGGGGTAGCAGACCTCAGGCACAGGGTCCAGCAGGGAGGCTTTGAGTCCTGGGATGACACTGGGCAGGTAGGGAGACAGGTCCTGCAGCGGAGACAAGCACAGGGTGTGAGATCTACTATTCATACACATCCACATACAGTCACTACATTACATTATTCAGCAGACATAGTGGGTGGCAGTGTAGCATAGTGGTTAAGGAGCAGGACTCGTAACTGAAAGGTTGCCGGTTCGATTCCCCACAGGGGCACTGCTGCCGTACCCTTGGGCTAGGTACTTAACCCACAACTGCCTCAATAAAATATCCAGCTGTATAAATGGATAGCAGTGTAAAAACTGATGTAAGTTACTCTGGATAAGAGCGTCCGCTAAATGCCAGTAATGTAATGTAATTTAATGTAGTCAGTCCAATACACTCTAAACGCTTCCATCACGCTGATGTGTTTTCAGTGCCCCTCCGTCTGCACAGCGGAGTCCCTGTGTTAAAGGAGCGGGAGGAAGGGGGGGCTGCACCTTCTGGTCGGTGAGCGAGTACATGTTGCCGATGATCTGGGCGGCCATCTTGCGGGTGTCGGTGGAGCGGTCCTGGAAGGCGCGCTGGACGATGGGCATGATGAGGGCCAGGGAAGGGGCGTCGATGAAGTGCACGAACTTGGTGTCCAGCAGCGTCTGGAGGCAGTGGTGCGTCTTGCGGGACGGGTCGGTGAGGGCGTCCAGCAGGATGGGGGTAATGGCTGGGGGGGGGAAACACAACACTGATCACTTCCTGTTTGTTATCATTATTAATATTATTTACATTCTTTCCTGTTAACTACATGACATCATTCGCCTGCGGGGTAAAAAATACACTCAAATCCAACTAGGTCAGACACCCAACTGCAACAAACAATTCATTCCCTCCCAATTCATCTTTTCATCCGATTAATCTTTTCCCTTGTTCATACAGCGGAACAGCTGAACAGCTGAACAGCCCCTGCCCTTAAACTGCAAGCACGCTCCTCAGGACAAGCCTCTCAACATTAAGACCAAACTCTGCTTGTGGGCTGTTCTGATTTCCCAGCATGCAGTGCGCTGTCTCTCACCCAGGATCTCCGGGTTGCGGATGACGGAGCCGATCTGCCGCAGGGCCTGCTGGCCAGCCTTCTGCACCTTGACGTGGGAGTCGGTCAGCACCTCGGTCAGCTTGGGGACGATGCTGGGCAGGCAGGATGACAGCTGCTTGGGGGCGCAGTACGCCATGGCCCCCAGGAGCTCCACCGAGCCTGGGGGGAGGAGGGGAGGAGGAGGGGGGAGGGGGGAGAGAAGAGAGGAATGATGGAGGGGTGCGGAGAGAGGGAGGGAGGGAGAGCGTCATCAGGGAAGACAGGGACGGAAAGAAGGAGAGAGAGAGAGGAAGGGTTGTTATAAATGGCTCTTGTTTGGAATGCTTAGTGCAAACCCCTGTCTGTGCTTGGCCCAGGTTGCACAGGGTGTGGTGAAGGCCTCTCACCTGCTTTGGTTCTCCAGGATTCTTCCTCCAGAGCCACCAGCAGAGAGGGCAGCACCAGCTTCACCCCGTGGGCACTGAGGTTCCTCATCACGGCCTTGGCACAGTCGTCAGCAGCCTGGGGGAGGGAGGGTGTCCGGGGTGAGTGTGTGTGTGTGTTTGTCCGTCCACAGGTGCGTGACACTGTGTGCGCGCGTGTGTGTGTGTGTGTGAGAGAGTGCGTGAGTGCATGCACGTGTCAATGTGCTTGTGTGTGCATGTGCATGTGTGTACGTAGGACCCTCACCTCTCTGACATACTGGTTGCCGTCCCCGAAGCAGAGCAGCAGGTGGGGTAAGACGTGGACCACATAGGGCTCAAACAGCTTCCCCAGCATGTTGCACAGCATCTCAAAGGCAAAGAGGGCACCTACAGGAAAAAACAGCACTCATACCATCACTGCAGCGCAGCCATTTTAACCAGGAAACACCACACACCCTCACTGCAGCGCAGCCATTTTAACCAGGAAACACCACATGCATGTATGCACACAGACACACTCACTACAGAGCAGCCCTTACACCCTGCACAAGTAACCCAGACAAACATTACACACACGGACTGGGAAGGAAACCCTGAAGCAGACAGAGACCTTTCACAGGACAGACAAAAAAAAATGAACACACAGCCACAGGGACCGTGACACCAAGGCACCAGCACGAACAGACACTGACAAACAGGCGCTGAAACAGACACCAGCAGTCACACAGGGACAGAGATGAACAGACGGGGGGGGGGGGTCTGACCCTCTCTCCGGCGGAAGTTCTTCTTGTCCTGGATGGCGTCGGTCAGCGTGCTCATGATGTCCTGCTGCTTGAGGGCCAGGATGCCCAGGCCCTTCACCAGGCCGGCCAGGCCGTACGCGGCGCCCTTGCGCTCGGCGTACTTGTCGCTCTCCAGCAGCAGCAGCAGCAGGTTCTGCACCATGCCCCCCGCGTCCTCCTTAATGGCCGGCACCAGCGGGGGCAGGCAGCTGGCCACGGACTCCTGCACCTGAGGGAGGGAGAGGGGGAGGGGGGAGAGGGAGGGAGGGAGAGGGGGAGGGGGGAGAGGGAGGGAGAGAGGGAGGGGAGAGAGAGGGAGAGGGGTCATCGATCCCATCCAAAAAAACATCTGCCAACTCAGCACCAGCAGGGCCCGCTAGAGGCCTGTCCATTCTGGTGGCAGTGGTGGCAGTGTGGCGTAGAAGTAATGAGCAGGGCTCGTAACCGAAAGGTTGCCGGTTCGATTCCCCACTGGGGCACTGCTGCTGTACCCTTAGGCAAGGTACCTAACCAAAAGCTGCCTCCACAAATATCTAGCTGTATAAATGAATACTACGTAAAATTGTAACCTATGTACATTACTCTGGATAAGAGCATCAGCTAAATGACAATAATGTAATGTGAATTGTAATGTAAATTCTGACCAATAGGAGGGAGAAAACTGATCCCCGGGTGACTGAAGAGGGGCGAGTGGCTGAGCGTGTGGGCGGAGAGCGGGGTTTGTACCTGCTGAGAGGGTGTGGACAGGGCGGCGATGAGCTTGCCCACGATGGGCTTGACCTTGGGGTCGCTCTTGTCCAGGTGCTTGGCCAGCGAGCCCATGAGAATGACCACGCTCTGGCGGACGGAGTCGTAGCTGGCGTCCTGCGGCGCGTTCTTCAGGAACTCCTCAAACACCGGCAGCAGGGAGCTCACGTTGTCCTGAAACACACAGCGCCACCTGCTGCTGGGACCATGGTACTACAAGCCTTACTGGAGCACAAGGACCGCACACACAGATCCACTTACACACACACACACCAAACCCACAAGCAGGTCCATGTCACAGAATAAGTCCATTTAACAATCAGAAATGTAAAGTCTGCACATGTGCAATGTGAATAATGTACATGTACGTTCACATGTCCAGCACATGTCCGAATGCTGACTTTGCCAGACTGGTACAGGTGAAGTGGAGCATTCACACTGGAGACAAGCAGTCCTCACAGTCCTTTAATGAGGTCACAATGCAGGACGGAGGGGAGGGGCACCGTGAAAGGGGGCGGGGCACTGGGTGAGGGGCGTGTCATACCTTGCCGTGGGTGTTGAGGGCGGACAGCGCAGCGTCCAGCATGCAGCGCCGCACCTCGGGGTGGCGGTCGTTCAGCGCGTCGGGGACGAAGAACAGGAAGAGGGGTGTGACCTGGGACTCATCCAGGTACTGCGACAGCTTGTTCAGGGCCAGGGCAATGCCACACCTGGGGACAGAGTAGCTGTGTTAGTGCCCGGGCCCTCGTGGAGCTGGTCAGAAGTCAACAGTAGTCCAGCAGCAAGGCACATTTTCCAAAACGGTTAATAAGCTAGGACAGTGGCAACATCCCATACTGAGGCGCACTGAAACATACATTTTTCATCTTTATTTACTCTACACTGATTCAAGAAGTCATGTTTCCAGGATATCTAAAACAGGGACACTGTAAAAGCACAATGTAGTTCTGATCGAATTATAATAATTATGCCACTGCTTAAAAACAAAGCACCTAAATTGTGTCAGTGATAGAAAAGTAACGATTGAGAAGAATATATTTCTCTATGCTTAATGTTTCAGCCTAGTCAAAGGCTCTGAAGGAAGCACGAATATGCAAGCAATAATACTCTAAACTGACAAAACAAGCTTTTAAGCTCTAGTGGGATTCATCTGACAACTATGAGCATGAATAATCCGAACAAGGCTCTCTCAGGACCTGCTATTTGTGAGGTGCAGCGCTATTTCACAGCACGGCAAACAGCATTACAGGTCACGAGCTCCACACTGAAATCACAGCTCTGTGAATCCTGCATTACACAACTGTGTTTACACCTTCCTGCTGAGCATATTCCAATTAAAGAACTCTCTGTTCCCTGTAATCCAATAACCTGCGTGAATTTCATTAAGAGTTAAAATCAAAGTGACTCAGGGAGCTACGCTGTTTGTGTACACAGGAAGGAGTAATCACCCAGGAAACATGGAGCCTGGGAGGCAGGAGTCTGTTAGCCATCCTACTAGGCCAGGGGTGTCCAAACCTCTCCTGGAGGGCCACTTGTCCTGCATGTTTTAGATCTCTCCCTGCTCCAACACAGCTGATTCAAATGATCAGTTTGTTATTCAGCAGCTTCAGGAGTTCATAACAAGTTGATCATTTGAATCAGCTGTGTAGGAGCAGGGAGAGATCTAAAACATGCAGGACAAGTGGCCCTCCAGGAGAGGTTTGGACACCCCTGTACTAGGCTGTGCATTTCAGTGATGAAATATCCCAGCGTTTCCTCTGGTTTCTGTAGCGTGCAGTTTCATTTCTCTCCTATGCTTTACAGCTGTGCGTTGCCATCTTTACCTGGCTTCCCATTGGTCGGGCGGGGCTTCTGAAATGACTCGTCCCAGAGCGTCCAGAACAGGAGGGGGTCTCTGCCAAGGCAACCAGACAACCAGCCAATCAGAAACAGGCTCAGATGCTCACAATCACTTCCCATCAGAAAACCAAGGCCCAGCTGAGCGAAACTACCCCCCATCACCAGTTTACATTCAGACTCATTCATTTGGCAGATGCTTTTATCCAAAGCAACTTACAAGTGAGGCCAAGTACAACACAAGCAAAAAGCCACATAAGGACTCAGCAACATTAGAAACCCAGTCAACAATATTGCATTGAGAGCATTAAGGACTCTGCTTTATGACAGCACAGTATTTAACAACGATTCCCTAACACAACCTTAACTTGTCCTTAAACACTGACCTTAAACACCTTAAACACTTAAACATTATCCTTGAATAATATCTTTTAAATATATATTTTAAACCTGTGTGTACTTTTTGATAAAGCAATCAGAAAAGACAAGGCGTTCCAGCCCATTTTGGCCTGTTGTTTTGCCGATGAGCGCGTGTGATTGGTGCGGAGCCAGTTTTGCCACTGAGCGTGAGTGGTCTGGCGGCTGTGATGTGGCGGCAGGGGCGGGGTTACTCACGTAGAGCTTCTGGTGGTAGAGCTCGGTGAGCTGGCCGAGCACGGCGGGCGCCTGGCCGCGGTACTGGCTGACAGCGCTGGACAGGGCCTCAGCCCCCGCCGTGCGCACCGCCTCCTCGTGGTGCGTCACGTCCCCGATCAGCAGGGAGCAGAGGTCCGGCACCAGCTCCAGGCACAGGGACTCCCACAGCCTGGGGGGGACGGGACAGCGACCGCGCGGTCAGCGGCGGTCACACCGGGGACTGCCCAGGAGGGCGCCTACAGCACTGCACCTCCACACGGTCAGGCAAACGTGCTAGACAACACACCCTGTTTTCAGCACGCCTCTTGCTCTGTCTTATTTCACAGCAGATTTTCTTGATAAGAAAAGAAGCTGTGGTCTGTAGAAGTTCCATCATGTGCCCCTCCACTTCCCCGACCCCCATTCCAGAACACTAGTCCACACATGCCAGATACAATTTTAAAGATTCTATATCTGACCGTCCATTCATGGCCTGGAGGTTGGGAAGGGGTTGAGGGATTAACAGTTTTGCCTAGCAAGTCTCAGTTTTTTATCCCTCTGGAAATAGGGCACTGTACAGCGCTGATCTGATTGCCAAGGGCAGAGTACTGAATAACAGACTGGCAGACTGACTGAGTGACTGATTGAGGGCACGGCCTCGCCACTCACTTCTCGGCCAGCGCCCGGCCCTCCTCCTCCACGTCGAAACGTGCCACCCAGAGCCTCCGCAGCACGCTCAGCCCGCTGGCCTCTGCGCTGTCTGTGGGCAGGGCCAGCTCCAGCTCCAACAGCCCCTGTTAGAGAGAGGGAGAGAGGGGGGAGAGAGGGAGAGAGGGGGGAGAGGGAGAGGGAGAGGGAGAGAGGGAGAGAGGGAGGGAGGGAGGGAGGGAGAGAGAGGGAGAGAGAGACGGAGAGAGGGAGAGAGGGGGGAGGGAGGGAGAGAGAGAGAGGGAGAGAGAGTGAGAGACGGGGGAGAGAGGGAGCGGGAGGGAGGAGGGAGGGAGAGAAAGAGAGAGAAAAAAAAAGTGGGAGAGACAGAGAGAAAAAGGGGGAGAGCAGAGGTTCAGCCACGGCACAAACACAGGACCTGTCAGGCCCCCTCCCTCTCCCTCCCAGCACTCACCCTCAGGGCGGCGTCCCGCACAGAGAAGCAGGGGGACAGCAGAGCCTGCAGCAGGACGTCGATCTCGGCCTGCTCCGCCAGAGCACAGCCCTGCCCGCCTCCCGCGCTGGCACACACTGACGTCAGGCAGTGAGAGGCCAGCACCTGCAACGCGCGCCCGCACGCACGCGCACACACGCAGACAGAGAGAGAGAGAGAGAGAGAGAGAGAGAGAGAGAGAGAGAGAGAGAGAGAGAGAGAGAGAGAGAGAGAGAGAGAGAGAGAGAGACACACACACACACACACACACACAGGTCACTAACTGTGCACACTACTTCAGGTATGATGGAACACCTAACTACTACTTATAAATCATAACTGTGCTCTACTGTGCACATCATACATGCAAAATTCCATTTCCATACCTGCAGCCGGGGGGCGCCAGTGGATATCACCTTAGTAAGGAGCTTCAGCATGTTGACACGGGGAAGTAGTTCCGGGCCATTCTGATATCAAAACAGCGGAGGGACAAAGTTTATCTCTGGAGTCAAAAGAGTTTCTCTTAAGGTCAGAGGTCAGCTCTGAGGGCAGCAGGACTCGTACCTCGTCCACCAGCAGGTCGGGGTTGTCAGCCTGGGAGCGGAGCTGGGCGTGCTCGTTGATCACCTGCAGCGCCTGGACCAGCATGCTCTCTGCCTCCTCGCTGGCGCCGGGCGGCTGGCTGAGCACGGCGTGCAGCAGCGGGAAGCAGAAGGAGAAGGCTGGGGCGGAGAGGCGCGAGACGTCTGCAGCGGGGGGAGAGGCGTGTCAGAGAGAAGCGTACGCAGCGACAGCCCCGCCCCTCTAACAGCAAAACCCCGCCCCTGTAACAGCAAAACCCCGCCCCTGTAACAAAACCCCGCCTCTCTGACAGCAAAACTCCTCAACAACCCTGCCCCTCTAATAGCGAAACCCCGCCTCTCTGACAGCAAAACTCCTCATCAACCCTGTCCCTCTAACAGCAAAACCCCGCCCCTCTAACAGCAAAACCCCGCCCCTGTAACAGCAAAACCTCACCCCTCTAACAGCAAACCCTGTCCCTCTAACAGCAAAACCTCACCCCTCTAACAGCAAAACCCCGCCTCTCTGACAGCAAAACTCCTCAACAACCCTGTCCCTCTAACAGCAAAACCCCGCCTCTCTGACAGCAAAACTCCTCAACAACCCTGTCCCTCTAACAGCAAAACCCCGCCTCCTATGCGGGGGAGTGCAGCGTGCCACACACCTCCCGCCCGCTGACATCATCGCCGAGCGCGCTCAGTGCGACTCACCGGCCTTGCCCTCCCGCTGCGGGACGGTGTGGGCGTGCAGCAGCTGGATGGTGCGCTGGGTGGCCACGCCCAGGTCCTCCTGGCCCCACGCCTCGTCCAGGGGGCACTCCGGCTTCAGCAGGCGCAGGGTCACCTGTCCCACCAGCACACCTGAGCCGCGGGCAGGGAGAGGGAGGGGCAGGGTCACACAGCAGAACCCACTGGTGGCAACTCTCTATGGTAGTTGTGCATGTAGTAGCATGTCAATTGCTCATAGGAACGTTTTATACCATTTAACATGTTAAGGACGATTTTAGTATACATACTATACATATTACTGCACTATGCAAGTAGCACTGGGTGTCCTGTAAATGACTGGGTGTCAATGTGGCCCAGGATGCCATGACACCAACCAATTTCTCAGTACAGTTTAAATATAGATGATTTTATTAAATATTGATGATGTTATTACAACCATTCTGCACCAGAGAGACAGACTGTGAGAGAAAGAGACGCTCAGATTTTGGGGTGCTCTGCGTACACACCCAGGTGGCGCAGCTCCTGGGGCATCAGGCACACCCCGATGTCCAGGAAGAGCTGGCGCAGGCGGGGGGCGGCCAGGGGCGAGTGCAGGAGGGGCATCCCGATCTGCAGGACCCCCGGGAGCTGCCAGGAGAGGTGCAGAGGCCTCCGGCTCAACACCGCCTCCAACAGGCCAACCGCACACTGCAGCTCCATGTCCAGCTGAGGAGGGAGAGACGAGGGGGGACCAGTCAACAGCAGCATTCATATCTGTAATCACGGATATCTCTAAGCTGTAGTCTCGGGTAGGAGGGTTAGGAAGGTGCAGAGGTATGGCATGGCTGTGAAAATTCAGTTACCAATGACTTAACATTATGCTGTTTTGAACTGTGCTCCGAAATTCAGAGTGAGACAGATGAAGGTGTTAATGAGCGCAAGTCATGGTGTGTACAGTAGGTGTCAGACTGCACTGCTGTGTACGGTGTCCTGCTGGGTCCACACATACCCCCTGCAGCCTCTTGCGAATGGCGGCCTCCTTCTCCAGCTGGTTCTGCATCAGCTCCTTCTGCTTGCTGGTCAGCTGCACCTCCTCTTTAATGCCCTTCTTCTTCTTGATCTCCTGAAAAAGGCGCACACACCGACACGCAGGGGTTAACTGGGCCCTCCTCTCCAGGAGCCCCTTCCACTGAGAGCCCTGTGGAGCCAGCCCCAGCCGCCAGTCCTGGCCCCCGGCCCCCGGCCTCACCTGCTGCAGCTCCAGCTCGATGATCTGCTCCTTGAAGGAGTAGGCCTTGTTCTCCCTCTTCAGGTTGCCGATCTTGGCGCTCTCCTGCTGAGCGCTGCAGGGGGAGAGGAGGAGCGAGGAGAAGACATTGTTTAGCTTGGTTTTGGCAGACGCAATTAGTGATTAACGCTGTATGAACTGGAGGTTAATTACGAGCAACACAGAAACCAAACAAAGGTGTGTGTGCGTACACTGCACACACGTCCTCGTGTTACAGCTACATCCTGTTCTGCTGGACTACACTCTCCCGGCACTGTGTCCTCATTCTGCCGGTCCCTGATCAGCTGACACTCTGCACTCCCACACGAGCTGAACTCAGGTCAGCGAGTACCTCTGGATGATGCTCTTGTCGTAGAGCTCCCCCTCTGGTGTGTGCATGATGGCGTACTCCTCGCGGGTGACCTGCTGCAGGGCCGGGTTGCTCAGCCACTCCGTCACGTGCTCCACCACCCGCGGGAGCAGCTTCCCCGGGGACAGCACTGACAGGGCGCCCACCGCGTTCCGCACCGCCTGCTGGACACCGGGGGAATTGCACTGCTAAAGCACAGCAACGACGCCAGCTCATTCTCACATACAGGGCTTAAATATGACAGGGCATTACAGCCATTAGCCATAGCTGTTGACCATTTATAATAAAAGGCATTCCATTACATTACATTATTGTCCTGACAGTTAATGTCATGACCATGCATTCATCTAGAGTGTGTGTGTGCGTGTGCGTGTAAGCTCTCTGACCTGGTTGTCAGTGTTGCTGTCCAGCAGACGGGGCAATATGGAGTCCAGGTGTTTGTCGATGAAGTCGGCGGCGTTGATGTTCATCTGTGAGAGCAGGACCGGCCACAGCCCCAAACGAGCAGCTTCTGCAGAGGGTGGAGAGAGGGAGAGGGAGAGACGGAGGAAGAAAGGAGGAGAGGAGTGTTAGAGAGAAAGAGCAGGTACAGGAAGGACCAAGAGAGGAAAGGTTAACAGAGGAGGAAAAAGGACAGGAGAGGAATGAGAGAGACAGGGCATGGAGAGGAAGGACAGAGAGGAAAACAGGGAAAGGGAGAAGTGAGGGAAGAGAAAGGAAAAGAAGGGAAGAGGAACAGGGTTTCAGTATAGTGACGATCTGTGTGTCAATGCCAAATTACCTCTCAGATGCAGACAGACGGGCAGACTGACCTATGGAGGGATGGTGGGCCACAATGAGGACCTCGGTGGCCAGGCGCTCGGCTTCGGCTGGGTCGTTCTGCTGGCCCGCCACGGAGCAGATGACACACAGCGCCTCCTTCAGGATGCGGGGGGGAGTGTAGGAGCGGCCCAGGTCTGTCAGTTCCCCCGACTCGGACAGCAGCAGCTCTGGGGGTAACACCTGGGTAAAGGGGGGCGCAGAAAAACAGTGACATGATTAGGGAGTGCATGCGGTTAATTCAAACAACTGCTTCTACACGGAGGTCCACTTGTTCTGGCAAATACAAATACAATACAACAAATAAGAAGTCAAGACTGTTTCAACTGCATCTACACTGAACTCAATCTTGTAAACACTGTCAGCTGTTGCACAGAAGTGCTACACTGCATCTTAATTATCACCAAGCAATCCTGTTCATAGGAGTGGGCTTGATGCCAGACCAACAGAATACGCCTTAAGCTCAAGCGCTTTTACACCACCGAGACAAAATGAGGTTGCCACACAGTGGGCCTTGGCATGAAATCCACCTCCCGCCGCATCCGTCTCTCACCTTATGCGTGTTGATGACGACCCGCAGCTCTCCCAGAAGGCCGAGGGCTAGGCTCGAGCCGCCCAGGGAAGAGAGCAGTTTTTTGACGGTGAGCTGGGCCTGTTTGCGGACCCGCCAACTCCGCGACAGCAGCACCACCACCACGGCATGGTGATACATCCTGAGAGGCGGGAGGGAGGAGAACCGAGGTGAATCAAGGTGGCTTTTCCTTACATGCGACCTCACATGTTCAGAATGGATGGACAGACAGATGGCAACAGACTGCAGACAGCGAGAGACGGGCAAGCTAACAGGGAGAGTGTGTGAGATGGGAGGGGCGAGACTGAGGTGGGTGGGTCCACAGGGAGAGACAGAGAGGTGGGAGGGGCCAGACTGAGATGGGCAGGTCAAAATGGGGAGACAGTGAGGTGGGCGGGTCCACACAGAGAGAGACGGGCAGAGGAACAAAGGGAGACAGCCTGAGATGGGAGGGGCAACAGACAGAGCATAAAATGGGCGGAGCCAGAGAGACAGTGAGATGAGCAGGATCACAGAATACAGAGAGACTCACTGGGACTTGGAGTTGGTGAGCCTATGGGAATGGTCCAAGACGAGTCTCTCACAAAGCTGCAGTACTGTACACAGGGCTGGAAAGACAGGCAGCCATTGAAGTATCCACCCTTCAGGAACTGTGTGTGCGTGTGTGCGTGTGCATGTGCATGTGTGTCTGACAGCATCTCACCTTCCTCACTGGCCTGTGAGAGGAACTTCTCTGTGGTGAATAATGGTTTCTTCTCATCCAGTATCAGGTTCCAGAAACCAGCCAGCTTTGCCTCTGTAACCCGGATATACATCATACATACAGTATACACATACACACTCTGCACCTCAATACCACCGCAGTGGCAAAGCAGAGCAAAGCTCAGGGAGCAGGGCTTGAAAGCAGAACAGCAGGGTGGAGTCCCAGGTGGGCGATCCTCACAGTGTCCCCATGAACAAGACCTGAACCTGAACGCTCAGTCACCTACCGGTTTGCGTGTCCAGAAGAGACAGCCGGCACAGCATCACGGCAGCAGCCATGCCCTCTGAGAGCAGGGCATGCTGGGAGTTCTGAGCGGCTGCCTTCTCTACTGTCTGTATGAGGAGGGGCACGAGCTCGCCAGCCTGTGCCAGAGTGTCACCTGATGAGAGGGGAGGAGGAGGAGGTCACGCACTGTAACGCTGATCTGAGATCAGGCTAGAACACACACGCAGTGCTGTGAATGAATCGGGAGAGACGCCGAGGCACTGACCTCTGAAGGCCCCCAGCATGGCCTGGAGGTAGGCGTGGCGCACAGGCGAGGTGGATATCTTCAGGGTGAAGGCCTTCTTCAGCCAGTCCAGCAGGGGCCGAGGGACCTCCACAGTGAGCCGCCCGCTCCACTGGGACAGGACTCCCACTGCGTGCACCAGGGTGCCCTCGTGCACTGAGAGAGGGACAGGGAAAAAAAACACACAGCCCCAAAATGAGCAAAGCCAAGGGCCCGGAGAATCACCCAATCACAGCCAAGCGACGGCTGCTCTCCACGAGGAAAGCTGAGGAAGATTAGGCCTCGTGGTGACGGACACCTGCCCTAGCCAATGGGCTTGGGCGGAACCTGCATAACCCCGGGCACAATAACGGAGAGAGCCGGGTTTTGCAGAGAGAAAGGAAGGGCGTGTGAGAGGGAGAGACTGAAACACGGACAGGTGGGCGGTACCTTCCTGCTGCAGGTAAGGGATGAAGAGCACTGTGATGGCGGAGCTGAGCGTCTGACTGGACGATCCTGACACAGCATGGTGACTGCAGCTGCCAATCCCTGCAGAGGAACAACCGCCAGGTAACTACACACAGGTAGCAGGCAGAGAATGTTCCACTAACAAACTTTAGGTCACCATCTGTCTACCACCATGCAAACAGTAGGATAAAGCTATCCTGCTGTTGTTCTTATACTCTTATACTGCTTTACTTGTGGCAAAGTAGTGCACTGGTAAGGTGCAGGGCTTGTGATTAGGAGGTTGCTGGTTCTATTCCTCACTGAGGCACTGCTGTTGTACCCTTGGCAAGGTACTTAACCCACAGTTCACTCAGTACATATTCACCTGTATAAATGCATTACATTGTAACGTATGAAAGTCGCTCTGGATAAGAACATCTGCTAAATTACAACAATGTAATGTAATGTACTAGGCTCTATGTACATATTCACCATGTGGACGCTACAACAGTTACTGTTTTGCTGTTTGGCAGCTTGATGTTCAACCAGCTACTCCTGAATTACCAGCTACTCTGTGCCTATGATCTTTCAGTTTTCACTGTTCCTGTAACATGTTTTTAAACGTACCTCACCACGATGGCCTTGTAAGCTGTCTGGGATAAGACCGTCTGCCAAATACGTAAATACACCACAGGCTCAAGGGATGAGGGCAGTGGAAAAAAAAAGGCCACTGTACCTGACAGGACGCTGATCTTCTGAGCAAAGACTGTGAGTTTCCCCTCTGAACCTGCACCGGGAAACAACATCAAGCAGAGGGTGAGACCCGCATCTCAACAAGGCGTGATGCAGCTGTGCCGTGTGGTTGTTTTGTAAAACTTTCAACAATTTATTGGACAAAACCTCTGTGGGATGGACCTATCAGGTATGTGCGTCCCAAAGCAGGGGGGTCAAAGGTCAGACTCTGGTGTTACTCTGTGTGTCCTGTAGCGAAATTCAGCCACCCTAAAACCATGGTCCGGGAGGCGTGACCTCTGACCTCCGAGGATGTTGAAGAGGTGCGTGACGACGTCCTGCACGGCGCTCGGGTCACTGCACTGCTGGGCCAGGTTCTGCAAGGCCTGCACAGCCTGCTCCATCAGCTGAGGGTTGTTGGCCTTCAGCTGGCCTGAAACACAGCAAGCAGGCAGGTCACTCAGACTAATCCCACACACACACACACACACACACACACACACACACACACACACACACACACACACACACACCAACGTGGACTCATTTCTGTATTGGTGACGTCAGACTTACTGGCGATGCCCTTCCCAATATCCATGGCATACTGACTGAGGTCAAGGGTCACGGCGGCCAGAAGGCAGGAAATGGCTGAGGGAGAGAGAGCAAGAGAAAGAGAGAGATCATTCATCCATCATTCAGAACCCATCATGGTGGGATGAAGCATGTAAAACAGTTAAAATGTACACAGTTCACACATACACACCAATGTAGGTACCAATGTGTGTACAATGGAAACTCCTGTATCGCTTAGGCTTGCATGCTGATTGTGTTCAAGTGTGTGTGTGTGTGTGTGTGTGTGTGTATATGTATGTGTGTGTATGTGTGTGTGTGTGTACGTGTGTGTACGTGTGTCTGTGTATGTGTACGTGTCTGTGTGTGTGTGTACGTGTATGTGTGTGTGTACGTGTATGTGTGTGTGTACGTGTATGTGTGTGTGTGTGTGTGTGTGTGTGTGTGTGTGTGTGTATATGTGTATGTATGTGTGTATGTGTATGTGTACGTGTACGTGTGCGTGTATGTATATGTGTACGTGTGTATATGTGTGTACGTGTGTGTGTGTGTGTGTGTGTATACGTGTACGTGTGTGTGTCTGTGTGTATGTGTGTGTGTATGTATATGTGTGTATGTGTGTGTGTATATGTGTATGTACGTGTGTATGTGTATGTGTACGTGTACGTGTGCGTGTGCGTGTATGTATACGTGTACGTGTGTCTCACTCTGCATGCAGTTCTCCGGGCTGCGCAGCATGGCCTTCTGCAGGGCGGGCAGCAGCTGCTCCTTGAACTCGGAGTGGGAGACGTGCCGCAGAACAGAGCTGCTCCTCTCCTGCGGACACACACCAACGGCACATAAACTCCCGCGGCACCTCACACCGGACGCTGATCCCTCCCCGTGCCGATCCGGGGATACTCACCAGGATGTGCTGGTGCGGTCTGCTCTTGCTCATTAAGACAGTCTTTAGGTACAGGTCCAGCAGAGCACCCTGAGGACAGTGCAGAGGAAATATTACAACATAGGATCTGTGTATTTTTGAGAGTAAGTGTCAGTACACGTGTGTGCTACTGTGTATCTATTTATATTTATGTATGCATGCATGTAGCATGTAAGAGTAGGTGTGGTAGTGTGTGTGCGTCAATGCACACATGCAAGTTAGAACACACGTGTGTATTAGTCTGTGTGTGTGTCAGCATCTATGCATATTAGTGAGTGTGTGTTAGTGTGCGTGTGTGTGCGTGTGCGTGTGCGTGTGTGTAAACAGAAGGTTGTGCCCTGCCTTCAGTACACCAACCTTGTGTTTCTCAATGGTGGCCGTGTCTTTTTGCGATGTACAGAAGTCCACACACACTCCCAGCAGGGCCAGTGAGCTGGGGTTCTGATCCAAACTGAGCAGGGTGCTCATGTACTGATCCGCCAGGCCCGGGTTCTGTGGAAAA
Source organism: Megalops cyprinoides (assembly GCF_013368585.1). NCBI lineage: Eukaryota > Metazoa > Chordata > Actinopteri > Elopiformes > Megalopidae > Megalops > Megalops cyprinoides. The sequence continues at coordinate 7,363,164 of NC_050586.1, forward strand.
AAAGGCACCGTTCCACATTAACTGCAGATCCAGAGAGTAGGCTGGCAGTGTTTCTACACCCCCCAATCCCACCTGATTGGAGAACTCACTACTGGACAGCAAAGACTGCTGGGATGCTGGGATGCCCACTCCCACTTACTAAGCCCCCCCCCCCCATACAAGCCAGGCAGAGGCATTGGACAGCATGGACCCACTCTTGCAGTAAAGACGAGGGAGCAGCAGTAGGTTTCCCATCGGTACAGACTGCCCGTTCTGCTGGCCTGCCCAAACCGCGCTGCCCCGCCCAAATCACGCTGCCCCGCCCACTCACCTCCTTCCACAGCTGACTGAGGTTCTTGAGGACTGATTTGACGGCATTGCGTTGGGCTCCGCCCACCACCTCCGCCAGCAGCAGACTCTGGACCTCCACCTGCCAAAGACAGAGAGAGGGAGCTAAAGCGAAACCCTCGTCTCCTGTTACCAACTGGCATGCTTGCTCATCATCATGCCGTCCCCGAGACCCCCTCAAGCGCTCATTTTGAAACAAGCACAGAACTCCTTTACTTACATTATTGGCATTTAGAAAACACTCTTATCCAGAGAGACTTATATAGGTTACAATTTTTCCATATTACTCATTTATACAGCTAGAGATTTACTGAGGTAATTCTGGGTTAGGTACCTTGCCCAAGGGTACAGCAACAGTGCCCTGGTGTGGAACTAAACCAGGAACATTTCGGTTTTAAGCAGTGCTCTTGACTACTACGCTACACTGTTGCCCCTTTAATTTCATTTATTTTGCTACACGGCAAACTATATGTTGATGATAGCATTAAACATTGCTTGTCAATACTTGATTGATGGGGCAAAACTGAATTGGCCAGTGACAAAAGTACCATGACCACTTTAAAGCACATCGCCACAATACAGGCCAACCCCTCACCAGTTTCTTCCAGACGGGTCCCTCTCTCTTCTCTGGGGTGGGGAACACAGTGCGGGCCAGGAGGCAGGTCCAGGACATGGCCATGGATGCAGCGGCCCCTGTACTCTTACTGCATGCAGCAGAGAGGAGACAGATGGTAAAGGGGGGGGTTAAGGGTTAAGTTTTGGTAAAGACGATCCAAAAACAAGACTTGATTCAGCTAAACATGACACGACACATCATAAGCATTTTTCCCGTAACAAAAAAACACCACCACACATCTATGAGAGGGGGAAAAAAGGGCAACATCAGAGTACTGTTCCTTCCCCCTGCCGCACGTACCTGGGTAACCCACTCTTGCTGATGACTCCGCTATTGAGAAGGCAGTGTAGGAGGCTGGTTGCTGTGACGACGGGCTGAGAATCCGCCAGGAGGCCAATAACGGACAGCACAGCCCGGCGGGAGGCCGCATCCCTGAGACACAACCGGGAAACGGAGCATCCGAGGTGACACACGAGGAATGAGCAAAACAGCATCGCCTTTAACGAGGTTTTTAATGAAAAGCCGACAGTGACATAATGTGGCTTTTATGAGGGTCGTCTGCCAAGCAAGGGTTCCGCGTAAATATCACTGCTTTGGTAATAACAGCAAAAAAGTACAGCTGCTCTACTTTGGGCAGCCATTACCTTCCAACTGAGATTATGCTCTTTTCGCAACAGCACACAGCTTGAAATCGACAAATGAATCCAATTCAATTCTGAAATAGCTTGAGCTCCCCCAGCCAGTCAAAACAAACAGAGCACCATAACTGGAAAACTGCTGTGTCACTGAGTGGGGATACAATTACACTCAGACACTCAGCAACAACAAAGATCATCATCACTTTCAAATACAAACACACGACTGTGTACATTAACAGGTCGAGGCTCAGTGAACATACACAGAGTCAGAGAAAAAGGACAAGCAAGGGGGTGGAGATCAATTCAGGACAACAGAAACAAAAAAAAAAAAAACTCTGGGGGACAGCGCTGCCCACTGACCTGTATCTGTGAAGGGTGAGACAGAAGAGCTTGCACAGACCCTTGATGGCTGGCTCTGGCAGCTCTACAATCAAAGAACAAACATCAATGAACCCACAAGCCACAGACTGCGAGAACTAGACATCCCCTCCAGTTACATCTCACAATAACAAGTAAAGAACCTGGAGGGCCAATCCGTGTGATGCTAGGCATGCAAATGATGAGAGTTTCTCAAAAACGAACATGTGTAACACTCGTTTGCGGAACGTTTTCAGATGACAGGAATACAAAAGGCATTTTCTAGCGTTATTTGGGTATGAGGTCTATCACACTTTGAAGGACTGGAAGCGTAATCCCGGGTAACTTCTCACCTTTGCCGCTGACACATTCTTTTAGCTCTCCTAGGACCTCTCTCCGCTCTCTCACGCTGGCTGTTGTCACCTTCACAGCGAATCTCTTCAAGGTTTCTGAAACCTGGACGGGGCAGAGAGATGCATGCAGTTCAGCGCCAACAGAAAGGCATGTATACGCACGTAAACGGATATACAACGACACGTGTCATTCGGGGCTTTGTATCCAGTTCCTGCAATTGAACAGAAATCCCCTCTTTAAAACACTGAAAGGAAATACTGTGAATTTCATCTCATATTTCCAGTAAAAAAAATCCAATCAATCTTACTTTATTAAACATGCTTTAAATTAATTAATGGGTTATAAAAACACACACACACAGAGCTAAGTTTCAATACCAAAATCTGATACGTCACGTTGTCGGTGATTTGAGGCAGCCTAGAGATGATAACCTGGTCAACATCTAAATAGCTAAAGTTAGCTAGTCAACAGTTAGTGAGACACTTGGCTAGCTACCTAACCTGCTAGCATGCTCGCTGACTAGATGACAATATACCTGTATGAATGTGAATGGGGCAGATGTGGTTAACTTGACAGATGTGGTCTGATTACTTAAAATTACCTGTAATCACCAATCAAAAGTTCTACAGCAAATAAACAGACTTTCTTTCACTGGCGGCACAGCCTATGCTGAAGCACCACAACAACACGACTGAAGGTCTCTTCGGCTCACTGGCTGGATAAGCTCGTCAACTAACTAAGCTATCCAAACTTTGCTAGGAACCAAGCTGAAGAGAAAAGGTTAACTCCAAATCATTGTGTGGCACTACAACAAATTATTTCACGAAAACGGAAAGAGCCGTTCAAACTTAAATGCCTAGTTGCACTTATGCAACTTGACCCGTTGCTTAGCTACGACTGCTATCAGTACTGACTACTTTGCTAGCTAGTTAAATGACACGTTAGCAAGCTAGCAAACATGGTAACAGTCCCTTTGCTAGATGGCTACTGCAGCTGGTTAGCTAGACTAGCTACCGTCGAAATGAAATTCAGCAAGCTGGCTGAGGAAAAAGTCTTTGCGTCTTTTGGAAAAAAACATTTTTCCCAGCCTTCAGAGCAAATTCAGGTGTTTCACGTAAAATGTTAGTAATGAAAATATGGCACTGCCTCCCTTGCTTTCACTCTTTTGCTAGCTAGCCAGGTAGCTAACTATCTAACCCCAAGCGAACAAGTTTCGTTCAATTTCGCCTCATTTCGCGGTTTACTGTATAGACTATAGTTAACAGTCGATCGTTATCTGGCTGCCGTTATTTTTTCTTATGGGAGGGTAAAGATTATTCTCCGTGATGTTGCGGCATTCAATCTAGCAGAGAAAACACCATTTTAAAGTTGAGCCACACACAGACCTGCGTGTCCGCTGCCATCTTGCCGGTGTCGATCTGGGAAGGATTTTTCGCTGTCTCTTCCGGGGCATTGCAATATCACCACGTGGTGACATGTATCATGTGGGCCGACCGTGAGCTAGGCGTTTTTAAAAGCTGTTAAACCCAGGTTTGACCTTTCTGTGGTAAATGCGTTCATTTAATAAAACTAAACATTCAGGAAGACATGGGAACGATCACGTGTCATCATTTTTATCCACTCTAATGCGAATTACAACGAAGGTCCTTCCTTCGTACGAAGTGTCCGAAACCGATGAAAATGTTTTAAAAGCACAAAGCTCGGAAGCTTGGAAGGGGGCGATGTAAACATGTTTTTCTCATAAGTGAACACTACGCAAACTGCTTTAAGATAATGCAGCGAGTGATAGGTCATCTCACGTATGAACTTTCCAGATGTGCATAACCTGTTACAGGGACACATAACCTGTGCATTTGCTAGCTCAGTGTTTCTCAGTCCTACTCCTGGAGCCCCCCTGTCCTGCATATCTTCAGCCTATCCTTGCTCCAAACACACCTGATTGAAATAATTAACATGCTCTTTATTAAATCAGGTGCGTTCAGCTAATCAAAAGTGCCACTGATGTGTTTGGTCAGGTAGGTAGAGCAGTGAGAGATGGAAAACATGCGCAGGATTGAGAATCAGTGCAGCCTAGCTTGTCCAGTATGATCACAGTTTGCCCTTCCTCCACACAGCACCAACTGTACTACCAGGTATTTATTGTAATTTAGATTAAGTACCTTAATCTAGGCTCAAGTTGAACTGCAGTACTCAATCTGAGAATGAAACCTACAACTTCCAGGGTATATGCTTAGCCTTAACTACTACGCAGTGTCTATGTTTGAATCAAGCATGCCCTTAAGAGCCACAAACCAGTGTCGTATTGTGACAAAGCAAATCAGTCGCCACTCTCAACACCAGAGCATGCCCTTATTGTTTGGGCTATGAGATACGTTAGGGTGGACATCAAATGACAGCACACACAGTGGTTTCTGTTTCAACAGTTTATTGACCGAGGAGGGAACAGAGGACACAGTTTAGTCGAACAGTCCGAAGCCCATGTCGTCGTCAGACTCCTCGGACTCCTCCTTCACCTCCTCCTTGGCTGCAGCGGGGGCGGCAGCGGTTTCGGCAGCCTCAGCCACAGGGGCAGCCACTGCGAAGGCGGAGGGGTCAGCCAGGAAGGCCTTCACCTGGAGACAGAGGGGCAGACTTTAGGACACGTTTCCCAGATCCAAAGCCGGATGCACGGATCTTTAAAGTAAGTGGATAGGCTAAAGTAGTGGAATGAGTAAACAGGATGAGCCCTTTAAGAAGATTTGAAGATCAGCGCAAACTGATGACAATGTGGCTTGAACAAAACCAGCCATTGACTTATTCTGAGGGGTCATGAACTGGATTCTACGCAACCTCCACACACAATGTTTCTCAGCAGCACATTTGCTAAAATGGCTGGGAGGACAGATTTGATTGGGATTTGAGAGGGATTGGGAGTTCGTGTCTGGGACCAAGCGTCCCTGCCAGTCGTGGGGTGCGGACGGACAGGGATAGTAGGAAACAGGTTGATGTTTGCAGGGGGAACGACAGCGCAGCACCGAGCAGCTGCTCTGTAACTTAACCTGCACGAGAGAACGCTACCGCTTTTTCCTGCCTGTCAACAGAAGCAAGGTTCAGCCGTATGACAGAATGAGACCTGAACACTGCCAAACAGGGTCAAGAGTAGCTCAGCCTTTCCCAGTTATGAGAATAAGTAGACTGATCACTTCAGGACACATGAAGTAAAGTGGGTGGGTCCAGCAGGGAAGCAGGCTGATGTTCAAACCTTGTCAGCCAATGGGAAGGAGTACTCCGTCTCCACAGCAACAGCAAGGACCCTCTTGTAGCCATTGATGATGGAGTGGGGGATGGAGGCCAGAGTGGGGTATCCAATCTCCAGACACACACTGGCGATGTTCCTCACGCCCTGAAAAAGATGGCATTATCCATGAAGCTGTGGCATGGCTCCAGGCAAGGCTCTTTGCTGAGCCAGAAGTGCATTGTGTCTGAGACCAAGCGTCCCTGTCAGTCGTGGGGTACAGACAGACAGGGATAGTAGGAAACAGGTTGATGTTTGCAGGGGGAACGACAGCGCAGCACCAAGCAGCTGCTCTGTAACTTAACCTGCTATTTCTCCCTCGATATCCCTGAACCCCATAAACAACTCCCCCCCCCCCCCCCGCCCCCCAACAACCCTGTCAGCTGACTACACCCAATTATTCCCATATGTCTACTCTGCTTTGCCAATCAGCTTTAGCTGCTAAGTTCCCTCATTTTCTTTTAATATTACAGGGCACATGAGGTTCTGTACAAAAGTGTTTTGACTGAAAGTTTTCAGTCTTCAAAAAGCCCATTTGCTTTGCACACCCAACCAAATGCTCTATGGTTTCAATGTCTGATGTTCATTTCAGATTTCCATCTCCTCCTGACCATGTTAACACTGGGGGGAACTGGTGCTAACAAACGCACTAGATGTACATTCATCTCACACAGCCGAGCCCGTTGTTGGCCGTGCCGTGGCGCGGAGAGAGAGCGGCTCACCTCCAGGAACCTCTTGTGCAGAGCGTCCTCGGTGATGTCCAGCACCTCGGGGCTGTACACGCTGCCGTTGTCGTACACCTGCTGGATGATGAGCCCGAAGGAGAAGGGCGAGATGTTCAGCATGTTGAGCAGGGTGGCCTCGCTGGCGCCCACCTTGTCTCCGGTCTTGATGAGCTGCACGTCGCTCTGGATGGAGGAAACGGAAAAGCACAGTCAGTCCAATGCGTTTGCCAAGCACTTACATCCGCAGAGGCTTCAAACGTACATCGACATCAGCAATTTTTCACCAATGATTCAGGCAGTGGGCTTAGACAAAATGAACTTAACACACTGAATCCACAGCCTCAAATAATTGGTATGTTCCAGGTTGCAGGCAATAGAGAATGGCCCTCTTAAAACCAGCCGTCATTAGCCTGCATTAATATCTCACCAAGATTTCAATGGTTCCTCTGGAGATCTTGGTGGTGATGCCCAAGGCCTGGAAGAAAGAGGTCTTCTCAGGACCAAGACCAGTGTTCTGGGCTGGCACAGTGACATCGCAGGGGGCGATGGCACCAGCACGGGCAGCAGCTGGCACCTAGGGGGCAAAGGTGGGTCAGAGGGGGTGAACAAATGTTAGGTCCACACTTTGTCATCAGATATGAACAAACATACACATTCCTCTTCTGAGTGAAGCAGAGAGAGGAGAGCTTCACTGGCTATGTCTCCAGAAGTCCTATCTGATTTACCTTAAGGGAGTGAAAATCAAGTGCGGTTGAGCGCATGGCAATGGCTGTAACAGATTAATTTGATGACTACAACTCAAGGCCAGATGCATGGTTGATATTTAAACACACTGGCATTTGCATTCTTCATGGGCAGCTAGTGTGACGGTAACACAGCCAGTGATTCTGAATTTCAGCATGTGAACAAAGGGGCGTGGCCAGCTGTGCCGCCACTAAAGCTCACCTTGTTGGCCAGCAGCATGTCCCTGACTTCAGTCAGGTCCTCCTTGGTGAAGACGAAGCCCACGTTCCCGCGGATGTGGGGCAGCAGCCTGAAAACAGGATACAACAGCCATTACCATCTGTGAAAGACCCTGTTCAGGTGGTCACTGGAACAGTTTGGCTACTGCAAGTTGTCTGAGACCAAGCGTCCCTGCCAGTCGTGGGGTGCGGACGGACAGGGATAGTAGGAAACAGGTTGATGTTTGCAGGGGGAACGACAGCGCAGCACCGAGCAGCTGCTCTGTAACTTAACCTGCACGAGAGAACGCTACCGCTTTTTCCTGCCTGTCAACAGAAGCAAGGTTCAGCCGTATGACAGAATGAGACCTGAACACTGCCAAACAGGGTCAAGAGTAGCTCAGCCTTTCCTTTACTTTGCACTACATTACAGGCATTTAGCAGACGCTCTTATCCAGAACTAACTACACAGGTTAAAGTTTTATCCATTTATACAGGTGGATATTTACTTGTGGGTTAAGTACCTTGCACAGGGGTAGAGCAGCAGTGCCCCAGCGTGGAACTGAACCGGCAACCTTTCAGTTACAAGTCCTGCTCTTCACCACTTTGCTAAGTTCCCTAGTAAACGTCACGTTCATATTTGCATATTTAATTACGTTAGTGCAGTAGATTGATCACTTAAGTAAACCTGAAATAAGGTGGGCAGACCCTCCCCCTGTATCCCTGGTGGACACGGACACTCACTTCTCCAGGGCTGGGTTGTTCTCCAGGTGACCTCGGATGGCCTTGCGCATCATGGTGTTCTTGCCCATCAGCACCACAGCCTTCCCGCGCAGGGACAGACGGATGGTCTGCATCTGCTTGGAGCCCACATTGTCGGCCCCGACGATGAAGCATTTGGGGTAGTCATCCAGGAGTTGCTATGGGGAAGAGGAGGAAAGATTAGGGTATTTTCAGCATTCTGTATTAATATCGGTCTTTGGTTCCATTCATTTATGAAATACCACTGAAATAAATACCTCTGGATGTGCGACTTATATTACATGTACAGAAAATATTACATGTCGGAGATCATGCATACATTCATGTGCTTTACAACTTTCCCAATTCCAAAACACAGCGTTGTACACGCACTACAATGCTATGTATAACCAGACAGCTTCCAGTAACTGCTTTGCGTTTTAGTTTCGCTTGGTACGCACACGATGCTTGAAACGAGCTACTTACGATGATTTTCATAAAATAGTTGGACTTCCACGTGGCCCTGTCTTCCCTGGGCATCTTTGCAGTGCTTCCAAGGATCGCTACACAGCTGGTTTAAAGACAAGGTGGTAACTGGATGGGGGAAGAGATGCGCAAAGTTAGGGTCTGAAAAGGTAACCTCGAATACATGGGTAGCCACAAGTTAGACGTACCGGCTATTGCTGGGCTAGTCTATCCACGACTTTAGCAAGCCATGTTAGCCAGATTACGCCATATCCAAAACACAGTAGTTAGCCAGCTAACGAACAGTACACACCACCGTACACTAGTTATCTGACTAACTTTGCTAACCGCTAGCCCATCACCAAGGCCGGGACGGCAACACTTGCGTAAATAAAACCTTCAAAGTGTAACACAACTACCGACTACACAAGCTGTTACGGAGTCATGCGTTTTTCAGGGGATCTCGCTAGCGCTAGCGATCAGCTAACTAGCAAGTAGCATGAGCGACTCGTGTGGGCCTCGGCGGCATGGCGCATTAACAGGCCGCAATCCTTAACACCAGAAACCCCGCACACTTCGACCTTTATTATCGCAACAAATACAACGCTTCAGTTACAACAACCGTCTGCTCAGCAGCTATATTGTACAGCAGTGTATTTATTCCAACAAAACTAAATATTCAGGCTTTTTCAAAGAACAGTAAAGGCACCCTACCTCACGATAGGGCTCGTGAAAGAAAGAGGAAATGCTTGCGGAGGAGCGAACTACTTATACCGCGGCATTCCGGTAACTCGGCCAATCACAACGCGGGGAATGAAAGGGGCGGTCGAGTAATCATTGGATCCTACCTGTGTCAATCATTTTTCGGCTCTCTCAACCTTTTTTGTAAGAGTAAATCTCACGTTCAGATTTGCATACTATTAATTACATTACATTACATTCATTTAGTAGACGCGCTTAAGCAGAGCGACTTCCAGCACAAAAACAGTAATTTACCCATTCATGTTGAAATAGCAACGGTTTCAGAGCAGGCTAACAGCACTCCCAAACCAGTCAGTGTGAGCATAACACCAATCAAGCCCTATCACAAGTGCAGCCTGACCAGGCAAGGGAAGCCAGGTACACCACCATACATCACAGTCACTAGATCACAGAATCCAAAAGACATCCTGTCACTACACATAAAATAAACAGCAAGGAATATAAGTAGCAGCTGCAAGGGGGTGGGGATTGAAGTAGAACTGAGATGCAGTCTGAAGAGATGGGTCTGTGTCGGAAAATGGCCAGTGATTCTGCTGTCCTGACCCCTGCGGGAAGTTCATGCCAACACTGAGGGACCAGTACAGAGAGGGATTGTGTCTGAGAGGAGCGACCGCGTTATGTTTGCCCCATGGTTGCAAAATGTAGTGATCTGGGCGGTACATACAGTTTGAAGACTGACTGTAGGTATGAGGGAGTTATTCCATTTGCTGTCCTGTATGCCAGCACCAAGGTATTGAACTTGATGTGAGCAATAACAGGAAGCCTGTGAAATGAGGTGAGGAGGTGTATGACTCTACTTTGTGTAGGGAGGTTGCAGACAAGTTATGCACCTACGTTCTGGATTAGTTATAGGCGTTTAATGGCACAGTATATATAGTATGTGATTGGTAAGTCTAGCTTTATACTTTCCCTAAGGGTTGTATGCATTTAATAAGGTTCTGTAAAGATGTAATTACAGATAAAAGTTTTACAGAGGCAGGTTAGTGAGAAATAGTTTTACTGACTCCCATCTCCAGGGCACGTTTACTGACAGTTCAGATTAGGGAAGATGCATCGCTTTCATTGGTCATTTTCAGCAGAGCACTTTATTATGCTTGTCTGTCTTATTTGGCTCAGGTTTACTTCTTTTAATGATTTTAAGATTGGATCTTATGCTTACTGTCTGTCCCAAGATCAAGTTCCACCAAGTTGGCCCAGGAGAATATGGTATGAAGAACAGAATCATAATTCAAGGCATTTTATGTGTTTGGAAAATACAGAATATTTATTACTCTCATTTGTCCTCAGTTGTCTGCCTGTGAATTGCAAAAAGCACTGGACCTTACCATCACCTCATTTTTGTGAGTGTGTCCTGTTGTTTTAGTGGGTTCCTGCTCTAAATGGCCTGGGACAGTCTTGGATCATCTGCAAGGTCCTGCCTTTCTGTTCACCTCTGCCACGGTTTACCAGTGCTGAGGTTGTAAAGTGTCACACAGACCCAAATACCTACTTTGCCCAAATTGCCCAATTTCACTGAATTCAAATTCAATTTCAATTCACTCCCTGAATTGAAATGGAATTAACTCTGATTGTGCCCCCTATTCTGCTTCAGTTGTCCAGGAGTTCATATGATCAATTCTGTTAAAAAAAAAATACACACTGCACAGACATTACCAAAAAGGGATTTTTTAATTGGCGTAATCACATGAATTGAAATGGATCAGCAATCAAGATTCAGACCAAAAAAATTAAGGCTGTTACATTTGCTCTGTAGAGAGGAGAAAATAATGAAAATTAAAGGACAAATCACAAGCAGTGAAACAAAACAAAAAAAAAGGTAATTTGTAGTTCCCTTTGGTTAAATGAGGAGATAATCTGATATGATTTAAGATGTAAACACTGATTAAATGACAAGGCTTTATTAAAATCCACAAAGTTCAGGGAAGTTCAGATTAAAATAAAATAGAGAGCTGGCAATCAAGACCCTAAAGAAGTAGTTTCATAGACTTAAGCAATAAGGCCTCTACAGCATAGGAGTATTTAAAAAAAAAAACCCTCAAAAAACCAACCAGTGTACAACAGCTCACGTGTGACTGAGACAGCAGGGTACAGATGCTGGTGTGTGCGTTTGTCCTCGGCCACTCATAACCGTGGACCTGTCTAGTCCTCCTAAGGCCACCTTCTTGCAAACTTTAAAACCACAGTGCTCTTCCTACCGCATGTGGAAGGACAAACACCAAACCTACTGCTTTCACATTTGTTCGCATTTGTCCCCCTGAGGTTTCATATATAACACTCTGGAGTGAGGACTGACCGGTCGTGTGGGTCCCTCTGCATGATGCACGAACAGAAGATCTGCAGCGATCCCGCAGGATCATCTGAGAAATATCGACTGCAGTTCACGGGAGACAGACCGAGAACAAATCAAAAGTGGGAGGACAAGATTTTTTCAGGACAAGCGCCGTTTCCTACCTTACAGTGACAAACTTTCCACGCTCTTCCAGTGGACACCGGAGAACCAGTTAAAAAAAAAAAAAACTCCAGGAGAAGGGGTGGGGCTACCACTGTCTACCAATCACATCATAATGGCTGCACCAATCCGCTTGTAGTAGGCAGTGGGGAAACCCCCACCAGAAAACTGCACACAGTGTTAAAGACATTGCATTGAAATTTTGGCACAAGCACTGATTTTCACTTTGAAAATAAATGAATGAAAATACAATACAAAGGGCTTTATTTACAGCAATATATTTTCCAAAGGCTTTTTTTTTTTTTAATTCCCGGTTTTGTTTGAAAACCATGAAATCAAATGACCCTAACTGGTTATTTCATTGAGGGAATAACTTGTAATAAAAACAACAAAAAACAATGTCAAAGATATGCAAATATTAAAATCCCCAATAAAATAGAAAATTGAAATGAATAAATGTTTAGGCTCAAATTTACGCATTCAAATTCCTTTGCGCAGAGATCACATTTCCTTTTTAGATGTTAATTTTCTGTAACTCAGACTGTGGAGAGTACAGCACATGGACTCAACATGATTTAGAAACTTTTTTGCCCTCAGCAGTGCAGACACAATCGGTCCTGCCCACTGTGCATCTGTTTGCAGGCCTTTATGAGTATTTATGTAAAGGTATATTTGTGTTTATGTGGCTCAAATTAGATTGATGACACTTCTCTGTACATGTATACTGTATGTATCTGAATATGCAACTGTATCAATGTATTTTCGGAGCTGACGTCATCAATATTAGTGCTACTCTGACATCTTTGCGTGCAACCATGTCCATATTTACTTTAAAAAGATATCCAACTCACAAATATTAACACCCCATCCTGTCCCTATATTTAAAACAAAAGGATCATGGCAAAAAACTCTCCCCATCGAAAGCTCAAATTTAAACTTAAAACCTTAAGACTTGCACAAGAGACACATATCATGGTTGGCAAACATACCAAAAAGGAAACATTACAACACAAATGAAAAAAAAAAACACATTAAAAAATGCATAGTAGTAACAGCAGGTTTGAGATTGCTCCAGTATTGCCTTGTGTTGCCAAGGAGACACCGGGGCAGATAATCCAAAGACATTCTATTCACTCACGAGCGCACAGACAGAACATCTCTGGAGAAACATTGTACAGTGATGCCACAAGCATCTTCATGGCAACAGGTCTTTCCAGAAGATACAACTGAGGTTCCAATTCACACTAGCTTATGTGAATTAACTAGAGTGGTTCTCCTTAGATATAAAATACACTCATATGCATTGTGTGCATGTATGTGTGTGTGTGCACTTGTCTATGTTTATATATATATATGCATCAGAACCAAACGCTAAGCATTTTTAAGATTTTCTTTAAGGTTTCTGTGCTAAAATTCAGGAAATACAGCGCCACAAACTTGAGAAGTAAGGGTTAATGCATAGGAAAGACTAGTAATTTATGACCGACAATTTTACTAAACATGTTGCTGCTGACAACATAAAAGCTGAGAGAGCTTGCTTTGAGAGGGGACTTCTCGCAAGATAATATGACCCCCCCTCCTCTTTTAGACAAAAATAAAAAGAGAATAATGTTCACATTTTGACTTGAGCACCACAGCACCATTCTGAAACCGCACTCTCATGTTATTGAGACAAGCGCAGAGTTTGGCGGTGGTGGAATGTCACTCCCATGGTGCCGAAAGGGTAGAGTAATCAGCTTCAGACACAAAAAGCCCTTGTGTTGCAGGCTGCTTGCCATCTTAACACTGATTCTAAAAAAAAGAGTTAATAGCACTTCTCCAAATACAAGCACACAGTAAAATAGCAGTAGTCCTGTATGTCATTTACCTCTATGTACAAAATTATATCTGCGTGTTACTGTATGACAGACACTTCTAAAAGGACTAGGTTTGATAAAAAATTAAGATATGGTAAATGTTCCTTTGAATATACTTGTTTTTTTTCTGCTTAAATCCAAGCCTTCCATAAATGTGGAAAAATTCCATAGGAAAAGTTTACAAAAATATCACACTGTTGTGTTGACCCTATGTATCTGTAAAATGCTGTTTCTATTGTTCAGAGAGGAAGACAGAAAGACAGAAAGGGTTAAGCTAGAGTGCATACCACTTTGTGCTTTCTGTTACACAGAGAAACTGGTTCTGTGTATGTGCAAAACAATCGGGTTGTACTGTTGGGCAGCTCCTGCTCGGTTTGCGTGAGTGTTTGTGTTCGCGTGTGTATGTGTGTGTGAGTGTATGCGCGTGTGTGCATGCACGCATGCATGCACAAGAAGACAGCCACACTGGTGACACCTCTGTGTGCTTCCCAAGTACAAAAATACATCTGATTACTGATCCCTGACCTGTTCCAAGTCCGTGCTAAAATAATCACATTAGATAAATATCATTTCGTCTTCATATGAAGATTTACCGAGACCCCAAAAAAAACCAACACCGATCTCTCAAAGCCACCTTTGTCTAAATGCTGGTGGTGAACTGCATTACAATGGTCATGTGACTAAAGGGATGAGGCTTCACATGATTAAAAAAAAAAAACATAAACCAAAAAATAACATCGTTCATACAGGTCAACAGAGCCAAGCTCTTAATACATGATTCTAAAGGGTTACCAAAACACACACTCAACCAGTGAGCAGCGACCTCCAACTTTCCTCCAGAATATTCTCTTGTGTATCTACAATTCTTAACACTTCCTCGACAAGCGCAACACAGCCTTACCATTTGGCATTCTTAATTCCTGCTCTTTCTGAACATCCCAAAATACAGCAAACCCCACCTGCACCTGGAGCCCCACGCCATCACACACATGGGGCACAGACACCTCTCTTGTGGCAGATCTGAGAAGTGACACTACCGTACAGACACAGACAGAGACGGACGCACGCACACGCGCACACACACACACACACACACACACACACAGCCCTCCTCACCCTGACAGAACGAAGCAGTGATTCTGTTCCTCTGCCCATGAAGGTCCACACACACACACACACACACACACACACACACACACACACACACACACACACACACACAAACACACATACACGTGGGCGCTCTCCGCCCCTAGCTGAAGAGCTTGACGAAGCAGCTCTGGCAGTAGGGCTTGTCGTTCTGCTCCTTGAAGGTGCCCTTGTTGAGCTGCTTGAGGCAGAAGGCGCAGACGAAGTGCTCGGGGTGGAACTTCTTGGCCATGGCGGTGATGCAGCGGCCGGTGATGGGCTTCTGGCAGCCGGAGCAGAGCGAGCCGCGCCGCTCGTGGTAGTGCACCTCGCAGTAGGGCTGCCCGTCGTGCTCGAAGAAGCTGCCGTTCACGAACGGGGTGAAACATTCCTGCACAAGCGCAGACGAACACACACGGACACGCACAAACACACAGACACGCGCACAGATACACAGATACGCACACACGGACACGCACAAACACACAGACACGCGCACAGATACACAGACACGCGCACAAATACACAGATACGCACACACGGACACACACACACACACAGACACGCGCACAAATACACAGATACGCACACACGGACACGCACACACACACAGACACGCGCACAGATACGCACACACGGACACGCACAAACACACAGACACGCGCACAGATACGCACACACGGACATGCACACACACACAGACACGCGCACAAATACACAGATACGCACACACGGACACGCACACACACACAGACACGCGCACAGATACGCACACACGGACACGCACACACACACAGACACGCGCACAGATACGCACACACGGACACGCACAAACACACAGACACGCGCACAAATACACAGATACGCACACACGGACACGCACAAATACACAGACACGCGCACAGATACGCACACACGGACACGCACAAACACACAGACACGCGCACAAATACACAGATACGCACACACGGACACGCACACACACACAGACACACGCACACAAGGACACGCACAAATACACGGACATGCACACACGGACACACACAAACACACAGACACACGCACAAACACACAGACATGCACACACGGACACGCACACACACACAGACACACGCACAAATACACAGACATGCACAGACACACATATATACATGCATGCACACACAGACACACACACACACACACACACGTACATGTATGTACACACAGGCACATACGCATGCAGACGAACACACACACAGGCATGCATGCAGATATGGACACACACGGATACACACACGGATACACACACACACACACACACACACACACACACACACACACACAGAGGAGGGAGAATGTCAGAAACAGCCACCAGCAGAAGCAGGAATTGACGTCACACTCAAACCCCGGGTCACACTCACCCTGCAGACGAAGCACTCGGGGTGCCAGAGGCAGTTGAGCGCAGAGATATAGTTCTCCAGGATGGCGCGAGCGCAGCCTCCGCACTTGGGCGCAAACATGTCAAAGTAGTCCTTCCGGCAGTACGCCTTCCCGTCCTTCTCATGGAAGCCTGCAGGGGGCAGCAGTGAGACGGGAGAGACAGGTTCTCCCTTGAATGATTGAACTAACTGGAATGCAATCACATGTACCCGTATTCTCTATGCTGTGCAGGTCATGTGTCTGTTTTAACCAGTGATGCGAACACAGGAGCTCTCCTTTGGGGGGGGGGGGGGGGGTCATTTACCTTCTGGGCCAAAGAAGGCTCCGCACTGAGCACAGAAAAAATGCTCTGGGTGCCAAGTCCTGTCCAGTGCCGTCACCACTTTCTGCAACCAGAGAGACACAAAGACCCACGTTAGCGCAGAGCTTAGCATATAACCTTTGGTGCATTACATTACATTATGTTACTGGCATTTAGCAATCCAGAACGACTTACATAGGTTACAGTTTTTTACATTTTACCCTGGATATTTACTGAGACGGTTGTGAGTTAAGTACCGTGCCCAAGGGTACAACAGCAATGCCCCAGCAGGGAACCAAACGGCCGCCCTTTCGGTTAGGAGTCCTTCTCCTTACCACTGTGCTACACTGCTGATACACTGTCAAGTCAATGAACACATCGGCCAGCAGAGGGCAGCACAAGAGCAGGGAGGACATGGGAGGAGGTGCCGGAATGTTGAGATTAGCTCATGTTTTCCAGACTTGACAAGATTCCAGAGCAGTTACACTATACTATTGATGAGATTATAGTCAGATGTGGAGAGAAGCAGTGGCTAACTGGGACCTTATCAGCACTAAACCTTCAGCATTATTAAAATCAGCACATCCCCACTGAGATAAGCTGCGAAACGTTAGAATCTGTTGCTGTCAGTTTGAGTCAGTGCTACAGAAAGAGAGAGAGACAGAGAGCGAGAGAGACAGAGAGCAAAAGAGAGCGAGAGAGAGAGAGAGAGAGAGACAGCAGTGATTAAGCAGACCCACCCAGGGGCCAGTGTCCAGCCTGCATATCCCTCCTCTACCACAGAGTTAGCCTGGAGCTGTGCAGAAGTGGGTCATCTATGTGAGCATGTCTGAGTATTTAACTGGGAGAATGTGACAGCAAGTGTCCCTGTGTAACGCGTGCGCGCGCACGTGTGTGCGTGAGTGCGTATGCAGAAGTGAGTGCTGTGGGTAGGACTGAGTGTGGTGTACGTGTCTGTGTATATGGGTGGGTGTGTGTGTGTGTGTGTGTGTGTGTGTGTGAGAGAGAGGGAAATAAATATCAGGTCTGTCTGTTTGTCTGTCTGTGCATGTGTCTGTGCGTGGGTGCGTGCGTGTGTGTGGTGTGTCGTGTCTGGAGGGACAACTGAATACCAAGTCTGTCTGTCTGTGTGCGTATATGCAGGAGTGAGTTTTGTGGGTTGGACTGAGCATTGTGTATGTGTGTGTGCGTGTGTGCATATATGTAAAAGTGAGTGCTGTGGGTAGGATTGAGTGTTGTGTATATAGGTGTGTGTGTGTGTGTGTGTGTGTGTGAGCACTGAGGTCTCGGCACTCACATCCAGAATGGGGCCGTTGCAGTAGTAGCAGCGTGGGGAGAACAGGTTGTGGTAGTCCTTCTCGCAGTAGGGCTGCCCGTCACGCTCGAAGAAGTTGCGAGAGCCGATCTCCTCCTGGCAGTGAGTGCAGACGAAATGCTCGGGGTGCCACGTGCGGCCCATGGCCGTCACCACCTGGGGGTGGGGGCAGCAGAGAGACGCCGGGAGGTGACGGGACGCTCAAACACCCCCCCCCCGGGTAAAGGTAGGGTTTGCCCATTAAAGTTTTTTGATCCTTGCTTACAGCAATACACATCTGTAATAGATTTCCTCCCTGAGATTTACCTCAAGTTAACTGAAGTGACAACATCCTGACCTCATATTCACATTTATAAAATTGTCAATGTTCTTATCTTTGCACTTAACTTATTGGAAGTTTTTCCTTTCACCTACAGTCAGTTCAGATGCTTTGATCCACCCGCACGCTCACCACTGCCAGCCCTGGTGCCCCGTTAAAGAGAGACACACTATGAACAGGAGCGCGTCTGGCGCTGTCGGGGAGACCGTGCCTCACCTGGCCAGCAATGGGCTTGTTGCAGGCCCCGCACACGCCCTTAGCCACCGTCTGCACCCCCAGCCGGTTCAGGTCCGACTGCAGGCTGCCCAGCATGTTGTCCAGCTTGTTGACTTGTTTGCGAGGGCCTGTGGGCGATCCCCCGCCCTTCCCCTGGGCCATTATCTGCGGAGGGAGGGGGGAGGAAGGAACTGAGAGAGGGGACACCATATATGCGCACACACGCACGCACACACGCACTTACAGCTACACACTCACACATGCACACATGCATGAACACTTCTACAGCACTGTACAACTGTGGGAAACATTCACACACAATGCTGATTGGATTGTTGTTTTGCTTGGGTTTTTCCCCCACACTGAAATGCTTGTTACCTTGCCATTTTCCTCCCAACACTTGACCTAGAGCTCAACCCGACATGTAGCGGTTATTTGTTAACATTTCTAGCTTTGTTAAAAAAAAAAAAAGTTTGAAATTAAACATCAGGGGGCGGAAAATTACAATTGGAGAGGAACCCAAAGCAAAGCAAAGTCTTCTGATATGGAGGCACATGACCCTGTTTTCAAAGTACACAATGTTTGCCAAAACACCCAAAACATTCCCATTATAACCACAGTTCAACTCTAACTTAACTGCATCCAAAGTCAAAAAACCTCTCCCTCTACTTCAAGCCAACTCATACACAGATCTGTGAGTCTCCTCCGTTACTCACAGGCTAACAGAGTCTTGCTCCTCTGAGCTCTTCGGCAACATCAAATAGAAACGGCACTTAAACCCAAAGATATTAAAAAAAAAAAATCCATATCTGGCGACCCAAAGGAAGCGGGTGGATATTGAACACGTCCAACTCATCGGATTGCGCCGTGAAACTGAGTTCCCGAGCTCGCCCGCGTTCCCGCCGGCTCTCCCTAATGGTCTTTTCTGCAGCGAGAGCTTCAATTATTTAGCCATCCATCACGGGGGGATCAATGGCGCCGTTCAGCGGGAGAGCGAGACGAGCCCCATTACTGGAGGGACCGGACAGGCCGCCCTGCTGAGCTCACACCCCCCCCCAACCGCCGATCACGACCCACAATCCCCCTCCTACTGGGGACCTTCGATCTGAGTCCTGCCACAACCTCTTTAGCACTGCTTCTCTCATCGACTACATTACATTATTGTCATTTAGCGACATATACACAGTAGGCCATTTTATCCATTCATATAGCTGCATATTTACTGAGGCAATTATGGGTTAAGTACCTTGTCCAAGAGTATAACAACAGTGTCCTATTGGGGAATTGAACCAGCAACCTCTTGGCTGTGAACCCAGCTCCTTATCACTATTGCTGCATCACTGCCCCCAGCTGAAAGATGTCATTGTGGTATTAGTGGTATTGGTGGTGTAGCAGAGGTTTGTGTGTGTCGGTCTCTGACACAACAGTGTGGCACCTGCATGCTGAAGCCCGTCTTCATCAGACGTTCAAAATTTGCGCAAAGCACTGCATTTTCCTCGCCAGTCATTTCCTCTTTTCTAAATAAAACTGTACGTTGAGTGAAACCTCAGCCAAAAGGCTGCTTTCTCTACCACCCTGCGGCCACTTCCTCATGCGCGGACTGAGAGGTGGCCAATCAGAGGGCAGAAAGATACAGTCGTGCCAATTCCCCCGGTGTCCGCTCTGCTACCCACACCAGAGTGACAGACTGGAGGAGAGCAGGAACCCTGCAGAGGAAACGCACTCTACGGCCAGGGCCGAGCGACTCAGAGCCGGCTCTGCGTGGAGACCCGCGCGACACGCACACACAGGAGCAGGGAACCCATCACGCAACAGGGGACCCATCACGCAACAGGGACCCATCACGCAACAGGGGACCCATCACGCAACAGGGGACCCATCACGCAACAGGGGACCCAACACGCAACAGGGGACCCAACACGCAACAGGGGACCCGTCACGCAACAGGGGACCCGTCACGCAACAGGGGACCCGTCACGCAACAGGGAACCCGTCACGCAGCAGGGAACCCGTCACGCAGCAGGGAACAGGCAGGCGGGACGCTAACAGGACAGGACACAGAAGGGAGATCCATGCCTGCATTGGAGGGAAGAGGGGGTCCTCCTCCGTCTGGCAGCCTACGGACACCAGCACCTTTGGGGGAGGGGGAGGCGGAGCCTGAACGGGCGGGGGGCTGGGAGGAGCCGCGGGGGCGGGGAGGGGGGGCTCCTGAGGCGGAGGGACGCGCTGGAGAGGAGGCTCAGGTTTGGGGGGTGGTGGCTGGGGGTTGGGGGGTGGCTGCGGTGGAGCGGGCGCTGGCTGCTTGGGTTGGGGGGGAGCCTGGGGGGGTTGGGGGGGTGGCTGGGGGGGCTGTGGGGGCTGTGGGAGCTGGGGGGGCTGGGGGGGCTGAGGAGGGGGGGATGGAGGTGGGGGTGGAGGGGGTAAGGGAGGAGGGGTCTGTTTCACTGGAGGGGGCCTTTTTGGCTCCTCTACAGGAGGGGGGCGCCGAGGAGCTGGGGGAGACTGTGGGATAACCTTCCTCTGAGGGATAGGCGACTCTGGAGGGATAATGATCTAGAGGAGAGAAGAGAAAGACCAGGAGGAAGAGAGACATGAAAGTGAGGAAAATGAGAGACAGAACATTCTTATGATGCCAAGTAAAATGGGTATGAAACATCCCTAAAATTTCAAAACTGATCAAAGGTCTCCTAAAGGTGGCGATTTCGTGACCTTGACTTGGCTACAATTCCACGCGTTCCATCAGCGGAGTGGAGAGTAACCGTGACCTCGGTCGCCCGGTACCTTGTCCACCTCGGCGCCCGCCCTCTCCTCGCGCGATCGCTGCGGCTTGGACATGACGATGACGCCCTCGGTCAGCCAGTCGTCCTGCTGCTTGCGCCAGCGCTCCGTGCGGCCGATTCCCAGCTTGCCCTGCAGTTCCTCGATCAGCCGGTCCTGGGAGTTGCTCTTGTGGAAGATAATGGGCCCCAGTTTGCGCCGGGGGTGCCCCTCGCGGTACATGGGGTGCACGTTGGACGTCTCCTTGGTGCGCCTTATCACGGACTTGATCTGGGGGGGGGGTGTCACAGTGCCGGTCAGGTCCTCGTGGGGGGAGCCCTGCTTCCGTTTCACCCAACTTCAGTCCACTCCAATCCATTACACTGCACTCCACTCCAGTCCATTAAATTCCACTCCAATCCATTACAGTGCAGTCCAATCCATTTCCCTCCACTCCAGTCCAGTCAATTACACTGCAGTCCAATCCATTAAATTCCACTGCAATCCATTACACTCCACTCCAGTCCAGTGCAGAGGTTGTGTTCAGATTCAGAAATACAGCAGCAAGCACCAAAGGACCCCAGCGCGCTGCCACTGTCACCACACAGACACACGTGCGCATCTCTGTGAGTGAGCAGGCTTTCTTGTGTGCAAAAAGTGAGTATCTCCATGCACACACACACACACAGCGTGAAACACACCAGCGATCGCTGCCTTTTACCCGCAAACAGCTGTTTCCACAAGGAAGGATGCAGGGTCCTCGAGCACGTCCTGTGAGTGTGTATGTGTGTGTGTGAGCATGTGTGCACGTGTGTGTGAGTGTGTGTGTGCGTGCATGTATGTGTGCGCGCGTGTGAGAGTGTGCGCGTGTGAGAGTGTGTGAGTGTGAGTGTGTGTGTGCGTGCATGTATGTGTGTGAGTGTGTGTGTGTGTGTGTGTGTGTGTGTGTGTGTATATGAGTGTGTGTGTGTGCGCGTGTGAGAGTGTGTGAGTGTGTGTGTGTGCTCGCGTGTGAGAGTGTGTGTGTGTGTGTGTGTGTGTGCGGCAGCAGCTTGAGCCCAGGGCAATTCTGCAGGCAGATGTGCTGCACACGGCACTCTCATGCTGGGAATGTAATTCCGCCCCCAGCCTGTACCGCACACCCCTGCCAGTGGGGCTGGTGGAAAAACCCGACTGCAAGATGCGGATCATGCTGGACTGGTGCACCCTGGGTAGCTGGGGGGCTCAGGATGTGGCCTTCTGGCTCGGATAGGTTAGCGGGTACACTGTGGCGACAAACCCGTGCAAATCAAAGTGTCTGCTAGTCACACGCCATGCGATCAATCAATCAGTCTCCTCCTCAACCCATCACAGCCTCTGTCGGTTCTGAGCTGCCGTCAGCTCCAGGACACGTGTCGGGAGAGGAGCAGCCTGCAGGGAGGCTCCCCCACACACAGCAGTGTGGCAGGCAGAGTGCAGAAGCCTGAACCCTGCAGAGGCCGGCCAGAGCCACACCCCGCAGGCTGTTTATAGTGCTGACAGGCTGTAACAATAACTCAGATTACTCCGTAATGAGGAATTTTGAAAGGCAGATACTTTAAGTATTTTAAAATTTTACCACTTTGCCACTTGCCACTTTCAATATTTGTCTTTAGCTAAAGATAAATATTGTTTTTAGTTAAAAAAAAAATAACACTGAGAATTGTTTCAGAGCCGCTCAATGTTTGCAGTGGATTGCTCCCAATACTAATAGTTAAGCTACGGCTATGCTAAAAGTGGACGACCTGTTTGGGTACACTATGCGAGTGGATCGGGTGTTTAGCTAATATTAGAGCCAATATGTATATATATATTTTTCCCTCCAATGCAGATTCATTTGAGGAAAGAAGGAAGGGGATTAACCCCAGCTGAAAGCAGTATAACGGGACCCAACAGCATGTTATTGCACTCATGTCTGCATGCCCGCCCCAGTAGTGACGCCCATGACTGCGTGTTCTGTGGCAGCTCATTTCAGGAGAGCGGTGTGAGTGGATGGTGAACGCGGGGGCCGCCGCCTACATGGCCAGACGCGGAGATCCTCTCCACGGCGGACGGCTGGGAGAGCGGCAGGTCCAGCTGGGTGTCCGGCGTTCCGGGGCAGGAGGTCGGGGTCAGGGACTCGTCCAGCCAGCTGGCCTCCGTCAGAGGGGTGATGGTCCCGTCCCGGCTCTCCTCCGCCATCTTCAGCTCCATGTCGATCCAGTCCAGCAGGTCCCGCCCCTCCGCCTTCCCGCCGTCCAAGTGCGTGTCGGGCGCCAACTGCCTCCTGTCGGCCGCCGCCACCGGCTCCTCGTGCACCTCCGGCAGGGGCTCCACCTCCCGGACCGGTTCCGGCCTCCTCTCCGGCTCGCTGAAGCTCATGGCCAGCAGCTTGTCCAGGGCCTCGTCCAGAGACGGCTCCGCCGCCACGGGAGGAACAGCAGGCTCTGATTGGTCCTCCTTCGGTGGGGGACTGTACGCACGCGAACCAATGAGAGGGGGCAGAAAGGGTGTTTTTGGCGTAGAGACAGGCAGCGGATCGCCAGGCTTAACCGAGATGGTGGGTGGAGTGGGGGACATCCGAACAGAGACAGGGGGTGGAGTGGGAGACTTAGCAGAAGCAGACACCGGGGGTGGTGTAGGGGACTTGGTAGGGACAGGTGGGGTGGGAGACTGAGGAGAGACAGGGGAAGGAGTCGAGGATTTGGTAGCAGAGACAGGAGGGGGTGTAGGGGGCTTGGTGGTGGAGACGGGGGGTGGAGCTGGGGACTTGGTGGAGACGGGAGGAGTGTGGGGCTTTTCGTCTGATACAGGTGAGGGGCTGGGGTCTTTAGCTGCTGTAGGAGCTGCAGGACTGACGGTCTCTGGGGTGGAGGGAGCAGGGCTATCAGAAGCCTCAGTAACACAGGTCAGAATGGTGCTGGGGGCTGCTGGAGGGTCGGTGCCAGGGGGGGCTAGCGTGGGACCGCCCGCCTTTGGAGGACTGGGGGCAGGGGCCACGGTGTGGGACAGGACTACCAGAGAGTCCACGCGGGAGCTCAGCATGGAGGCGGAAACGTCAATGACTGCGTCCGGGGCTGGGTCTTCCACCGCGGAGAGCAGCGCGAGGGGCTTGGAGGCCTGGGTGCTCTGAGGGGCGGCGGGGTGTGTCACCGGGTCAGAGCTGGGGGTGGCGGTGGGGGCGGGGGCGCTGGGTTTAGCGGCCGCGCCTCCCTCCCCGCCCTCCTCCTCAATGTGCAGGAGCTCCAGCGAGAGGGGGGAGAGGGGCAGAGGGGACTCGCAGGAGGACTGAGGGGGGGCGCCGGGGGCGGGGCCGGGGGCGGCTGGCGCTCCCTGATCGAGCAGAGGCTCGGAATTGAGAGATCCCAAAGAACTGGGCTGGAGGACAGGCAGGGAGAAAAGGAAAGGAAAGGACAGGAAAGGAAAGGAAACACAAAGAGGACACATTAACAAGGAAAAAAGGAACAGAAAGTACACAGAGGCCTACTGAAAGGAGAGAAAATAAGCAATTCCTTGCTAGATTTTGGTCCTTTTCTTCAAGTTTCCCAACATAGTTTTACTGTGAGCACCACTAGCAAAGAATAACACTACCACAGGTCAGCTGCAAACACTTGCTGTGCGGTGTTCAGGGTCAACAACAAACCATTCTGCCCAGATATAAGTCTCTGTTGAGTATTACCCTTTAACAGCTACTTTTGTACAAGTAAAAGGTGGACAACCAGAGCGGAGACCCCACACTGTCAATCAAGCAACCCCATTCCAGCCCTGGAGGGTTTTGCAATCTGGCAGATTAGCCTTTCTAACAAGATCTATTCCAGGGCAACACACAAATCTATGCTGTGGTAAGTTCTAATGAGATTTTATGATAAGTCTTTATGTAGCCTATCTACAATAGGGTGACAACAATAGGGGCAAATGCGTGGAGTCATCAAATGATAAAAACTATTACTGCACAAAATTCACTCTGGTGTTTTGTTTTCTTGAAGACCCACAACACATACATACCAGTAGCCAGTCTTAAAGGGTTAACATCCTGTATGTATATCTGGCCAGCTCTGTGGTTGCCTGAAAGCAGTTAGCTAGTCAGCGAGACACAGTTAATAAGATCAAAAGTGGTTCCCAGTTCTGCATTTGTGTTTCATATTTAAAATGTCACTCTAATACCTCTTTTTTCATTTATGTGGCATATGCTCTTGTCCAAACAAACTTAATACTCATACAATTTTACAATATGAATCTAATATTCCTAGCCAGCTGTCTGCGAACAAGCCAGCCCATTGCATACTACACATCACAACTGGAGCGTTAAATTGTTTTACATTATACATATTATAATATTATGCATTATATAAAATGTACACGTGGAATGGTTTTGATTTTTAAAATTATATGTCGAATGATTCAATATCAAAGTGCACTGCCTTTTGTTTTTGGACTAGGATGCACTGTTGCTTGGAAAATTGCAGAGCTACACACCCTTAACTGCATTTTTAATGTTAAATGTCAAAACCGAATCTCTTCAAAAGCTGAAGACACCCGAGGAAGCATGTGGGTCGATCTGCCACTTCCAGAGTAATCACTGTCTCTAGATGTTTAGGAGAAAAGGACTTTGCCTTTTACCCGAATTTAACCTGAATCCCTCTGATAACAAACATAAAACATGCTGGTATATTTGTCGTAATGAGTAAACATGTGAAATGCACTCCAGGACAACCGCAGCATTTGAATACATAACGCCAGCGAGGCGTTTCTTTCTCCCCGCTGTGTGTCCAAGCCCTGAGGGCCACCCCGCTTAAAATTACAGAACCTGCTGACATCATCTCTATTCGTCAGAATTTTGGGGGAGGTTCAGCTCTGGAGCTCGCCTGGCCCTGGAACTCTCTCTCAAGTACCTCAGCGATCATACTCAGTGAATCAGATGATGAATTTGGGCCCATTCCCTTTTAACACCAAACGAAGCCCTCCCGCACAGCACAGACCGCGCTGTGCCCTCCCCCCTCCCTCACCCTCCCCCCTCTCTCACACACACTCACATTGCTCTGCACCTTAAAGTCAGACAGGGAGGCCATGAGCTCATCCAGCTCGCGTGTGGCGGAGGAGGCGGAGATTCGGGCCTGCTGCTGGGCCGCCGTTTCCAGCTGGCCGTCCGTCATCTCGCTCTGGGCCACCGAAGGGGTGGGTCTGGAACACACAATTACGAGCGGCCCGTCAAACGCGGCCGATTACTCAGCTACAACATTAGCTCACGAGCTGATCGCTTGCCAGCGGAGCATGGCACATGCGATCAGATCAGCGCGTTCAAAAGTTTCTCACAAAATCGGATGCGACAGAAAGCTTACGCTTACATAGACTTCAATGTTGCTCAAATGAACCTCAAGATTAAAAGCAACACGGCCTTCCTATTGCGAGGCATCGAGTACAGATGTGAAATAAGAACAACGCTTTCATAAAGTTTACCAAAACATTGTTCTGTTTGTTACTACGCAACTCATCACACTGTGATTCACTTCTAACAGAGGTCAACACCGTCACACGTTAACCTATCAGAGTGTAGGGGCGGGTCTTACGTGGGGCTGGGCACAGAGCTCTCCAGCTCATCCAGCAGGCTCTCCACGCTGGGCCGCACGTCCTCGATCCCGCGGCCCCCGTTGCGTTTGGGCTTCTCCTTGGTGGGAGGGGGCACCTTGGCCGGGGCGGAGCCGCCGTTCTCCTGCACGTAGTGGGTGACGCCGGAGGAGGGCAGCGGGGGCGCGGCTTCCTCTGCAGGGCAGAGAGCAGAAGGAGGCCGTTCATAAAACAACACATCACACACACACACACACACACACACACACACACACACACACACACACACACACACACACACACACACACACACACACCAATGGACCGCCATGGACAACATAAGAGCGCTAGGTTACCTGACATACCAGAACGTCCAACTCGGTGACTCTGGCAAGATCAGTTAAACTATAACATTCTAAGTGTCAGTTGGTGAATCTGGCAAATTAAATGAAAAGTAACATTCTAAAAGTGGCAGTTGGAGATGCCAGAAAGCTTAATCAAACTGTCATCTGTTTGTAAAATGTAAACTGTAATTACATTCTGTAGGAGTCAACTAATTCATGTGTTTCAGTGAAGACCTGAAGACCCGAAGGCCTGCACCCTTCTGTTACAAACTGTTACGAACTGCCGTATCTCCGCGAATTCTGGCTCTCCTTGCATAAATTATACATCAAAACAGAGATACACTTGTGCAGATTCCCACAATGTCTTCAGTTCAGTGGTGTGATGAACAGGTTTTGAATTATGAGCCGAAATAGTCGGCGAGTTCAGCCTCCACTCTAAGACACGTGTATGCATTCCCTTGACACAGAGAGAGAGGGAGGGAGACAGCACAAGGCAACCTGAAGAGCACACATGCTCAGTAATGCACACAAGCAACCACACATCGCATTTTCTTCACAAAATGCACACAAATCTAGTTGTCATTGAGTTTGGGCCTCAATGTGTCAACCTGCACACTCATCCTCTACTGTCACTTAAGATCCCCCTGGCAGAAGAGTGGAATTCTGGGATAGATGGGAGGGTGGCCGCTGTGTAACCCCCCCGGCTTCCCCGCTCCCGTACCTGTGGTGGGGAAGGAGGGCGTGTTGTGCTGCACGGCATTGAGCTCCAGGAGCAGGCGGTCCAGCTCCGACAGGTTACTGCCCAGGGACGAGCTCATGGCGGCCGCAGAGGAGTCGCTGGTCTTATGCTTGTTAGGGAAACTGGGGGGGAGGAGACAGGGAAAGAGAGGGCTGAGTAAACAGCCACACACACACACACACACACACACACACACACACACACACACACACACACACACACGCCATAACCAGCCCCGTTTTAACAAGCCATTGATTATACTATGATAAGGGCCCACTAATGGGCAGTGATACACAGCAGCACTAAAGAAGGGAGAGGGGGGGTGGGCTTTTTATCTTAATGAGCACCAAGAGCAGTAGAAGAGCTACAGCAGCCCTGGCACTCAGAAACGCTAACAAGATTGTTCTGCTATACTTAGGATTTTTTAAGATTATTAGCCGCACTCCTGGGCCACCTTCAGAGGCATTCTTTCTGACAGAGGCAGATTGCTCACACAGGGAGCCAGATGGCAGCCAGTCGGTGGCACTCATTTGTCGTTAAAAGACCAGCAGGACCCCTGTCCCGTACCTGTAGACGTGGTCCTCTTCACTGTGGGACGGGGGGGGGCTGCTGCTGTCCCGAGACCATGAACTCTTCTGGGCTGACCCAAAGGACTGGGGGGGCAGAAGATTATAGTATCAGTCAATTCGATTTGTCAATCAGCGATGAACTGGTCTAATCTGTATTGGCATCGTATCAATGCGATCTTCCCCCAAAAGCTGTCGGGAGAGTTGTGCTTTCCACCTGCTGGGAAGAGTGGTGTGAGGGGGGGTCAATCACGGTCCCGTTCAGGGCTTCGGCAGAGGGGGGAGGGGGCACCGGGGGCGGGACCGAGACCTCCTGGTAGGTGTGCCCGCCCGTGGGGTAAGAGTACGGCGTTTCCTCGGGCAGGAACACCGGGCGCTTCGAGATGTGGGAGGTGGTGGACTCCAAGTCCGCCAGGAGAGCGTCTGAAGAGAAAGAGAGAGAGAGAGAGAGAGAGAGAGAGAGAGAGAGAGAGAGAGAGAGAGAGGGGTGTCAGTAGTTATGAACTGGCTAAAACTTAGACAAGCAAAACACCAAGACCAAAAAATACTGCATATTCAGGATTCATCAGGCATTTCCCTGTTATACAAGACACTATTGCCTACGTAAGCGTCTAAAGCGGGCTGTGGATGATGCTGCCTTCAAATCCAATAAAGCAAGCTTGGGTAACTGCTGACAATTTGCTCTCTTTAATCTTCGTAAAGGAGTAGGCCTACAGCTTCTTGCTTTGCTGGAGGAGCTAGCTTATTCGATACACGAGGTTTCACAGGATTCAAGAGCAGTCAGACAAATATCAAACAATATTACCTCCCAACGTTGACCAGTGTCCTAAGTGCTGGCTCAAAGCAAAGCTGAATACAAATCAGAACAGAATGCAACTTTCTTCAGTTTAGACACACCCACTTCTGCTATTTCCTGCTGTGCCTGGATCTGATACTGATATTTGCCTTGAGCAACGTCTGCTAGCAAAGTGATAAACTGTCATCTGACCACAAGCGGACAGCATCATCACCCGATGTTTCCCTGGAATGCCCACAGTGTTCCTTGAAGAATGTGATCTGAAGATGAAGATAATATTTGAAGGCAGTGGTGAGAGAACGAGCCTCCGAACGGCTCTGTAACACTGCTCCAGACCGGGTGTTTAAATGAGCGCGTGTGTCTGTATGCAGACAATGCTTGGATGAGTGAGTCAGGCTGCCATTCCAAGCCCCCACTCTTAGCCTCGCCGCTCCAAAAAAGGCCAGCTCTCTTCAGCACACACACACCGCACAGGGCCTGCTGTTAGTCAATGTCATTATCACCACAGACACACACACACACACACACATGCACGCGCACACTGCTGCACAAAGTCATAATGAGACACAAACACAGAGGTCTCTACAAAGTCACAATGAGACACACACACACACACACACACACACACACACACACACACACACACACACACACACACACACACATACACACATACACACACACACACACACACACACACACACACACACACACACACACACACACTCGGTGAGAGACTCACACAGCTATGCACAAACTGACAATTAAACACACATGCATCCAACAAACACAGAAAGGAACACACACACGCCCATGAACACAGGCACACATAATGAAACACGAACATGTACACACACACACACACACACACACACACACTCATATGGCAGTCATTTCCATCATCTCCAAGGATATCTGAACTGAAATGAACTGCAGAAGAACGGTTACTGTGGAATAGCGCAAGCCTCTGTGGTGACGCTAAAAAGCTCCCAGCTGATAAAAACAGGTGGCCTTTGTGGACGCGTGGGCATTGCTCAAACCTCTCCCGAGAAACGGACGGACAGACAGACGGACGGACAGACAAACAGACACTCAGTGTGCAGCTGGCCCGCAGTCCAGGAGTGGTGTGTGGGAGCGCTGGAACGCCAGAACAAAATAAGCGCTTACCTCACTCCACCGAGCCCCAGTCAATAATAGCCTGGAGACGCTCACCCGCACACAGAGAGGGGACTTTCACACGGCCGCTACGTGGGTGGCGGAGGGTTCTCGATAAGCCCTGCCTTATGTAACCAAACCGTTCCAAATTCGCGCCGTTCTCTTCGTGCTCTCTAAGCTAGGGAGCACGTCTAATTCAAACATTTACACTGCGCCGCACCTTGCCGTGCCAATTGGTCTAAAAACAAGTAAAAATCTAAGCACAATGAGGTCCTGAAAGTGAAGCTAATGAGCCTGAGCTGAGAAAGGTCTGGAAACCCAGCAGGCCTGGGGCCCCTGAAACTCACGGCCCAGGGAAGACACTGGGACAGAGGACAGGAGGGTGATGGGAAGGACAGTAAGATCACACCCCGGTCACACAGTAGCAGCGATCCTCTAATCTTCAGAAACAGCGGCTCCGACAGCCGGACAGTATAGAGAGGGGGGGCGGGAGGGTCGTTAGCGCGAGGCTAAGGGTCGCTCTCTGCCAGACTCCCATTTTTTTCCAATTTAGCCAAGACAGAGACTCACTCAGGTACTCACGGTGTTAAGACACGAAGCGTCCGGAACCCGAGGGCGAGCGTATGTGTGTGTGTGCGCGGCCAGAGAGATCGAGAGAGGTGGCCTCCAGGATGGAAAGCCCATATCTGAGTGGTGTGCTCACCGAGGGAGTGGCGTGGGAGGGACACCAGACACACTTTCTCTGGGTTCCCTTGCTCTCTCCATCTCTCTTTATGTCCCTCCCCCCTCTGTCTCTGTCTCTCTCTCTCTCTCTCTCTCCCTCCCTCCCTCCTACTCTCTCTCTCTCTCTCTCTCCCTCCCGCTCTCTCTCTCTCTCTCCCTCCCGCTCTCTCTCTCTCTCTCTCTCTGAAAAAACTTTCGAAGTTCACTTACACTCAGCTGCATTCCTTTACAATCAACGCTTACTTGTCTGATAATAATTACTCTCATTCAAGTCATTCAAGTCATACAAATCATTACATTTCATTACATTATTGGCACTTAGCAGACACTCCTATCCAGAGTGACTTATATCATTTATTTATCATTCATTCATTTATATTCTTACAATGTTATCCATCTATACAGCTGGATATTTACTGAAGTAACTGTGGGTTAGGTACCTTGCCAAGGGTACAGCAGCAGTGCACCACTGAGGAACTGAATCGGCAAACTTTCAGGTACAAGTCCTGCTCCTTAACCACTATTGTACACTGCTACCAAAAAAACAGCTGAAGTCACCGCTATTCATTCTTCTTCTGTACTACACAAACCCTAGCGTCTCGCTTATAGCTGCAGATACGATCACTACTATCACTGTGATCAGATGCATGACACACAGACGCCATGTGCTCGTCTCCAGATCGGTAAACTAAAGCAGCTTTCAAAACTTCAAAAAATTCCCTACCCTCTAACAGTGCTTCAATCCACAACAGCCACCTTGTTCTACAGTAGGTGTGCAACAATAAAAGTTTATCCTTTAACAGAACAAGAGAGGACTGTGGGAAGTGAGCAGAACATCCATTCCCAGAAGCAAGAGAGTAAATAAATAAAAATAAAGAGCTGGAGACCGCTGGATACAGGCTTTCCAGAAACGCACCTCTTTCCTTTTCGTCTCTGCCCACATACTGGTCTTTATTACCCAGCTTGAGAAAAAACAGATCAGGTCAGATTGTTGAGATTAGGCTCACCATGGAAGAGAGCAGGGCCTCTTCTTACAAGCCCCCCTGAACATCTGATTTCCTTATCTATGCAGCATTGTGGAACATGCCTGACAAAAGAGTGCAGTGTTCACGCGATTCCCGGGATGAGCCCAGCTGCCTGCACTCCGGTGCGGGCTTTCCTCAGCCACTGGGGGGGGGGCAGGGGGGGACAGGGGAGACCACATGGGACCACATAGGACAGGGGATCTATTTAAGGCTTTAAACTCCACAACTAAGTCTGTGCAAACCTGCTCAAAATAAAACCCAGCCCGCTCAGAATAACCTGCACCTGGTGCTGACACGTTTAACAAGGTCCCATAAACCCATGAGAACCGGACCTTCAGCCATCCTACACAGAACCTGATACAGGCTGCCTGCATAGGTTCCCATCCAAACGGTCCATTTCTGCAGTCAAAAATGCAATGTAATTTTGTTTACTGCAACTTGGGTTTGGGGGGGGGCTTTTTTTTTTTTTTTTTTAACAACTGTTGACCTCCAGCAGGGGCCAGCTGGTCGCATTCCCAGCAATAATCATTACAAATAAACCTCAGTTTTTGGAGGGATTTAAAAGCATTTTATTTTGTTGTAGCTGGTGAAAAGGAGTGTAGCGGTTTCCTTTCGCAGAGAGAGGGGAGACTGATTCAGTGTTGCAGCCAGGTGTGACTGGGAGGACAGGGCTACAGGCGCAGTCAGTGGGCTGAGAGGTTTTGTTTGAGCCGCTTGTCTGTCTGTGGGGGGGCTGGGGGGCACGCAGCACAGTATAGACTGCGGGACGACAAGGCCCCCCCTCCCTCAACCTCGGTTCAAACCGAACTGGCACCGATCCCCGTGGTACAACAGCAAACACTGGACTCTTCTGTAAACGGTGACGGAAACCAGCCACGTTCCTGGTGATCTCAACCTTCACCGATGGTGTGAGAGCTACGCCAGGAAGGATCCCAGGGCTGTCAAAGGCATGCCTCTGCCTGGAACGGGGCTAGCCCTGACAAATTCCCCTGCAAAGAGGGGAGAGATTACACAGATTCCCCCTCCGGCCACTGCGCTGTACGGTGGACACCGTGTGAAACCACGAGAAATACGCTAAAGCACTGCTGTGGAGAAATACTAGAAATTTATATTCTATGATATCTACAGAATTGTGTTCTGGAAGCCTTGGTCCCTACTTGTGTCCAGTCAGTGATACAGTCTGACGTTGGTGCGCTGATTCTCTTAACAAAAATGACAACAAGCACAAACAGCGCGTAAGCGATCAGAGAGATGTCCACAGAAAAAGCAGCTTTTGAGCCACAGGGTTTCACACTTCCCCACTCGCTCTGAGGGAAAGCGCTGGCTGGTAGCAAAGCTTGCCTGCATCTTCCCCTGCAGCCAGAGGATTAACTTCCAGGCTTTCAGGATGCGAAGGAGTTTTCCACTGCGCATGTAAGCACTTGATACAAAGCATAAAACATGCGTTTTTTTGACCCGAGCTCTCCTTTAAAACACACTGGGTCAGCACTACAGTTTATGAATACCAAGCAGATGGAGAACGGTTCAAGTCAAACACAGTATCTTTCCGCTGACCTTTAGAAAAGGCAAATAAACCCAAGGTGCTGGAGTTGTCCTGCTTTAGCGTCCTAGCGCACCGAGGCTAACGGTGTGGCTGACTCCATCAGAGCAACAGAGCGAGAGCACCAAACGCCATCTCGCGCCTCTATTAACTGGCAGATAGCACTGCTCCACTTTCCAGCCGCAGCTCGTCGACGGAGCCCCGCTGTTCTTGCTTCGGTCGCCCCCACCCTCCCGCCCCACCTTCCTCGAGAGCCCAGCCCGCTGGCAGGAAACTGGGTCGCTTGGGTATCCGTGGAGACTTTGGCGCAGATCAAATTAACACAGCGTGCGTTTTAATTACACATCCAGGAGGGCCATGTGGGATTCGTTACAGGGCCGGGCCGGGCCAGAACGGAGCGCGCACAGTGCGAGCCGAGGCGGCGGCGGTGGCGGTGGTGATGGTGGTGTGGGGGGGGTGTGGCCTTTGAAGTGAGGTTCTGATGATTCCTGCTGGCTGCGCGGCTTTGCTCCATCTCCATGCGGGGGGGACAGGCAGCAGAGATGCACAGAGCATAAACTTCAAGGCAGGGGTGGGGGGGGGTGGGGGTGCTCCTCCTTCTAATCAGGGCCCTGGACGGAGGCCAAGCCATCTCCTTTCTCAGCCTGCTCAAAGCATTCGGGGTCAGGCCTGGCTTGCTCTCCCTCGTCTCCTCCCTTCACTCTCCCTGGCTCAGCAACACCCAGCATACCTCCTTTTCATTACCGTTTCCTTTCTTTGATGCGTTCCATCCCTCCCCTCGTCCGTTTATCCCCCGTGCCATCCTCTCTCTCTCTCTCTCTCTCTCTCCCAAACCCTCCGCTTTCTCCCTCAGCCTCACATTTGGCAGGTTACTGAAGAGCAGCGAGTGACCGAGGACACGGCGCTGATTCAGGGGAAACGACACGCTGACCCTGGAAAAGGAATGCTTGCCTTCCGGACATTATCTCTGACCAACATTTTATATTGTAGGAAAAGGGGGGGGGGAAAGGAAAAACTAAAACAAAACAAAAACAAAAAGCACCATTACTCCAGACAGGATATCCTGCCAGTAAAACTTCACTTCCTGTGCTGGCCATTCCACATTTCCTGTGGTCTGTGCCAGTGCTGCCAAGGCCCTCGTACACATACAGCACACACCTCTCAGGAGGAACATTCCAGCATAATCTGCAAAAACAGATTAACTGTTCCATATACACAGGCAAAGGACAAACACAAAGGCTCACAATCCATGGCATTAAATCCATGCTCCTGTGTGTGTGTGTGTGTGTGTGTATGTGTGTGTCTCCTCCCTAACAGTAGCAACAATAGAGACCTTTATGCTGCCGTGTCCAGTTGCATAACTGAGATCAACACTCATTAAAGCTGGCTGAGACATGGGAGGGCCATCTTGGACACTTATTTCACCAGACTGTCTGGTGGCTGCTCTGCAGTGAAAAATCCTGAAGGGGGCAGCGTTGAGGTATTTAAGAGGGCGAGAGTGAGCAAAAGGCGAGGGGAGGAGGGTCCTGAGGCAGCTTTCGGAGTGGAGGGGTGTCTAGCTGAAAGCAGTGGTGGTGGAGGGGTGGGGGTGAAGTTTAAGCATTAAGAATTAAGAATGCAAACAAATCCAGTGAGCCAAATTCTAGGCTCCAACAATTCCTTCTCTTAACTTCAGAGAGGGGAGCACTGGCACCTTCTAGGGGGGAGAGAAGTCCAGTCTTGTTCAGCGGATATCCAGACCGCCTCTAAGAATGCATGGTATTCTTACTCTAATTCTGTAACGTGGAGAAGCTCTTGCAAGGCGATTAGCATTACTGTACCGGCCGAAATGAGCCGTATAATGGTCACAGCCACAGTCTTGCTGATGTCTCGTGCCGGAGGGTACCACCCTTGAAAACAACTTGAAGGATTAACATGAAAAAAAACACATGACTGTGAAACATGATGGTATTTAATAAAAAAAAAAAAAAAAAAAAACTCACACTGCTCCACTTTCTGATGTGACTCCTCCATCTCCTCCTTAATGTTCACACACATTCTTGACCTATCTGTGCATCTCACCCTTTTCCCTCTGTCTCCCTATCTGATGGGAGGGTAGGTGAGCAGGGAATTCCTGACATGCCATCGCCTGCCTCAGGAGTGTATTTGTGCGTTTGTGTGTGTGTGTGTGTGTGTGTGTGTGTGTGTGTAGTGGGGAGGGGGGTTGATAGAGGCAGCAGAGAAAAAGCCACAGAGAGAGAGAAAGAGAGACAGAGGGATAGGTGAATTAACAAGTTAGCTTAGTAAGGTTCAGCCAATCATGCGCAAGCCCCTAACTATGCCAGACCAACCCGGCGATCCCAGACCACCTCAGATGGTGGCCTAGCATTAGACCAGCTCAGCACATAGCATCTGCGGGACCTCACTTTCACAATTGGACTAAACTGGACCGAGGAAGATCAGACCAGCATCTGCAAATATGACAGGCCCTTTAATGAAGTCTCTAGAATGATACAGTTGGTATCACTACTGTAATCTATTCTTGCCCTTAATAAGGAGAATAACCAATGTGAAACTACAAGTTACAGCGAAGGCTGAATTCATAGAGATGTGGCTGCCGGGTATGGCTGCCAGATCAATTTAATGTTATTTCTTTCAGTTGTGCACTTTAATGAAGCCAATGTCCACTGGTACATAGAGATAGCTAAAGGCACAGTAAATTTGCAAAGGACAAAAGTAAGCAGGGGGTGTGTTTTTCAAGTATATATTTGTCTAATTACAAAGCCTTTGGTAGCTAAAGCCTTCTATGACAGATGCTGTTCACAAAAGGAAATCTGATGCAGAAATCTCTGTGATATTCCTAGAAATATTTAACATGTTGCTCCAGGAATGGGTCATCATACCGAAAAGCTCTAAATCCGATTTAACAACTAAGAACACAGGCCAATTTAGAATTCATTTCATGGTTTCATAACCTACTTCAGGCTATCTAACCTTTAAAACACACTCCTCAACCACCCCCCTCTCTTTTTCTGCACATTGCAGCTAACTGCACTGTCACTCGATTGTTAAAAAATGTTCTTGATCACTTAATCGCATAAATACAGACTCCAAATGCTTAGCAGAGCTTTAAATAAAGTCTACACTTTGAACACTGAGTTTGTTTGTGTCTTACTGTGAGGAATTTTAATTTATATCCATTATGGCTGCACGCTAGCCACCTACTAATAGGAAGCTTCACAGCGTATTGTAAGGGCTGGAGAGAGACTAGAACAAAGAAAGAGAGACAACACTGGGAATCAATATTTTTGGAAATGTCAACATTTCCATAAAAAATACATGACTGCACACAACCACCTGTAAACGGTTTGAAAGCTCTAGTGGAGATTATGGGGGAAAAAACACTTATTGCAGGGCGTTCTAATTCAAAGCCGAACCATCCATAAGAGAGGAGGAATGTCAGGAACTGACAACAAATTAAACCCATTCCTTGCTGTTCTTCTGGCTCAGCTATTAAACTATAACCTATACACACACACACACAGACACACACACAGACACACACACACACACACACACAGACACACACACACACACACACACATACACACACACACACATACAGACACACACTCACACAGACACACACACACACCCACACAGACACACACACAGACACACACACAGACACACACACAGACACACACACACACACATACACACACACAGACACACACAGACACACACTCACATAAAACAACTACCCAATATGGCAAATGATAGTGAACTTACTGGATTTTTTTTGTGAACAAATTTAGCCTTTTATTGTAAA
Organism: Megalops cyprinoides; assembly: GCF_013368585.1. NCBI lineage: Eukaryota > Metazoa > Chordata > Actinopteri > Elopiformes > Megalopidae > Megalops > Megalops cyprinoides. Next base: position 7,400,388 of record NC_050586.1, read on the forward strand.
GGGCAAAACTAGTGGCCCTAACTCAGTCCACGTTTATAGCCCGCTTAAGCTGCCAAAATTAGCCGCTTTTAAAAATGAGGCGACCTGAAAAGCTACCGACTTAGGGGGGTCTATATATACCCGCAGTCTGCCTCAGGACAGCCTGCTGGTTGCAGGCAACGCTGTACGCTTCGGCGCGTGGCTGCGGTTGGAGGGTCAGGCCTGCTGGACTCTGCCTGCCTCACTGCACCTCCAGCTGCTGTTCAAATAAAAAAAAAAAAAAAAAAACACACAGCACACAGGGGTGTCAGCCTGTCTCTGTGTCCCAAACTAGGGATTCACATCACTGACGCATGAGGAGCTGATCCCCAGATCGAAAAATCACAGGGCACTGCTAGCGCGTTTGGTTCGTCGATGCTTGAGATCCAAATCCATCCATTCCGAGATGTCTCTCTGCAGTGACTGAGAAACAAACACTCAGTAGATTAAGTGGCAGCAATGGTTTGGACTGATCTCTGATTGGTCATTGGATTTCCTCTGGGGCCAAAGGTGGGCCAGCCATGTGCTGCAGTGAGCACAGATTGCCGTATATATGTGCCAGTAAGCTACATACACAAAGCTTTTCTGGACAGACGATATGGAGAAACACAGGCTGGTTAACCTGCTAAATTTAATATTCTTGAATTGGAGGCTCTGGTAGGGAGGCCAACATTAATGTTGTGTTTATGTTGCAGCAAATACCAGCACTGGTCAGCTGGCTGAACAAATTTCAGATGCAAAATTAATTCTGTGGGTGGAGAGCCAATGACACATGAAGTACAGTCAATCGATACGTCTGAATGACCGATCGTCCATGCTTCCCTCGCACACGGAGCCGTGCGCACGCACACACACCCCCACACGCAGAACACAGAGCACAGAGACACACACACGCGCACACAGGTTCAAAGCTCTACCCAGACCTGAGGTTTCGTCCACCGCGTTACGCGGTGACGTTATCGTTACTGACATCCAGAAGGTTCATGTCTGCCTGGCTGAGCTTTACGTGTAACAAATGAGATTCGGTGACAGGCCACTGAGGCCCAGGAAAGCCTGTTTATAGCTGGGGGCCAGAGAGCAGCACTGGCCAGCACCCCAGTGCCTGTAACCCTATCCCCCCACCCTGGACATGGTATTTATACCAGCGGAGAGGGGCAGAGAGACGGAGGGACAGAGGAGAGGGACACACATGGAGGAGCAAGGGAAAGACAGTACAGAGCAGGGCGCGAGAAAGAGAAGAAACGCAGGAGGAGGCGAATGAGGTGAACCAGAGCGAGGGAGAGAGGGAGATGGGGTGAACGAGAGAAACTGCAGTAAATCGCAGGCAGAGGGGGGGGACCACGGATGGGTGGGTTTCCAGAGGTTCAAAATAAATCCCACTAAAAATACCCAAGCGACCCCATATCAGATAGATGACACTCCCCTGTGCGGATGGCTCGACCCAAAATAAGAGCAATTCCCCGCAGCCCCGTAAATCAACCTGACACGGGAGAGATCAGGATCCACCCTTAAAACACTCACATAACATGTTTTCAATCCCTCTCCTGCTCTCCCTCTCCCCATCCCGCTCCCTTGAAACCCCCCCCTCTCCGTCGAGCGCTGCGAGGGGATGATGGAGCCGCGTCCGCTGCGGCAGCCGAGGGGTTAACCCGTGAAGGTCGTCCAGGTCACTCCGCAAACTGCTGCTCAGGGCGCAGCACAGCATGTGACCACATTCGAACTGGGGGACGGAATTTCTGAGGTAAGGGGTCCGTTCTGTGAACATCCCTGTAAAGCAGGACTGACCAGGGCCAGTATTTCGGAATACAGTATCTGGTTCTTCCACCGCTCCTCCCCATACAGTATGAACAGCCATACCACCCTCTCCTCCTTCCCATACTCAAAAGCTAAAGCTAACTGGGACAGGCCTTGCATAGCACTTGGATTGGAGACTTCCTGGGAAAACCCAGTATGGCACTCCTCTCAACACACCAAACAAGTCCAGGGCTTCAGTGCAGTGATGGGGACACTGCTTCAGGAGGTGCTGCCCAGATGACAGTTTAAAACCAAGGTCTTATGATGAAATTCCCCGTGACTGGCTACACGCTCCTCTGCACTCACTACCCACGTACTTCCTCCACATTACTGCATAAGAGGAGCTCTGCTCTGAGCGCACCCTCCTGGTTAAACAAGGGCTAAATGAACAAACAGACTGATATCTGGTCAGAGCCAGCATTTCACAGATACCATTAAAATTCAAAAACGCATTAGGGACACCGACATACCAAACAAGTGGGGAGAAAAAAGCATAAGATGTCAAAAAATTGTGTGTGGGGTGGAGGACGGGGGACAGGGGACGGGGGACACACTGAATCACCCCATCTCCCTCTCTCTCTGAAGCTGCAACCCCGCCCCTAAGCCTCATTCGTGACATTCATGGAAACCCACGTCTGAACTGCTGGTCTACCGCAAAAATGCTCTGATGGGGAAGGATGAGTTGACTGACATGAGCGATCGATAAGCAATGAGCATTCCGCTGGCCTGGCAACGGACTTCGATTCCCCCGCCACTCCGGCCTCCGTACCCGAGAGGACAGGGAGGAGAGGGGGACAGGGGGACAGGCCGCTTCCGAGGATGACCCTAATCCTGTGACCGTTCCCCACCTGATCCTGGCACGGAATGACCCGGTCCGAGGCCAGCTGCCAAATGTAAAAAAAGGTTACCCATGCCCACATCATCGCCGCTGAGCTCTCAGGTCAGGTGTTAACAGAGGTCCTGGAACTCCCCCTCAGGATTTTTGGCCCATCTTTAGGGCCGGGGGGGGTCCTCTTACCGACCACCTCGCCCCCCTCACCTGTTTGCGCATGTCATTCTTCGAAGGGGGGCCCTCAGACTCACAGCTTTTCCTGTCTTTGGTCATCTAATTCCACAATAATCACTTTAACATCTTCACTTCGGCGCCTTGAAGCGCCCCGTAACATCACGGACACGAAGGAGATTGAGACGTAAACAATAAAACGAGATACAGGCATAAACATAACACACACGGAATATGAAGGGGAAGGTAACGGGATACGGGCATAAACACGGGCGCTCTTGCGACACCCTCAATTATTAGCTCCTGTCCTGCTCCTCCTATTAGCTCCACCCCCTCGCTGGCACAGTCCGTCCCCGGGCATCACCTTCCCGAAAGACGACGACCAAAGCAAACGCCTCCCAGCCAGGTCGTTAACTATGCCAGCGAGAAACCAAGATGAGCAGAGAGAGAGAGAGAGAGAAAATGGCATTAACACCATAACTGAGCGGCTACATTTCTGCTCTCTTGTGCTGGAAGCAGCTCTGGACAAGAGCGCCTGCTAAATTAATGTACTGTAATGCAATGTAAATGTAATGTAATTTAATCTTTCACCAGCTGGTGGATGTCCCCTTTTTTTTGCACGCTCTAACCCACGCTAGAGCAGGTTACACAGAAACGCCACAGCAGTCTGAGCCTCTGCGGGTTTCACTCCCTGTCACCATGAAAGCAAGGAGGGAATTAAGGCAGCCCCTGACAGCTTGATGGGCCAGCGTGGTGGCACTGAACTTTAGCCACTTGGACCGCTCCGCAGCCCCCGGTCTCATTTACATCCCTGTAGCTTGGCTCTCGCCCACCCTCCCTGGCACGCACATTGGGCCAGTCTCGCCTGCACCTCCGTCCGGCTCTTTTGAGGGAGATACCGCCATCCGATAGGAGGGCCTGGCAGAGGGGAGGAAGAGAGGCCGGCCACTGAGGCTGCACTGGAGGTGAACTCCCCACCCACACCTCACCCACACAGCCACGGCCTGGAGCCTGACTCAGCTCAACGGCTCCAGTGAGTCAAGCCGACAACCGGAAACTCAATGGGCCGTTAGCTTGTAGGGACAAATAAGTGCTGGACCTGGAAAGAATTGGAAATCGTTCAGGGCTGACACATTAGATCTACCCCGAACGGTCCTGACAGGCCCTCCCACAGAGTCTGAGCAAGAAGAACAAAAATTAAGACTCCAGAACAGGAGGATGGGTTTTTAAAACGTGTTCATGGATGCTCCCTTTCTTTCTTGAACTTAAAATGAATCAAAATGTTGTGGCCATTAATTTACCAGTAGTAACGGCAGCAGAGCGTTAAACTTGGCAATTTTGTTCCAGTTACTTTCTTACAGGAGTCATGAGACCTGTGTACTAGACCACTTTAACTTTCTACTTTGATCCTCCCAGTATCAGGGACCTGAGCAGAGAGTGGGTTGGGAGCCCCTTTCAAGCTAAAGTTAAGCACCCATGAGAAATTCATTCATTCATTCTCAGCACAACTGCTAAGATCAACACTCTGCTGAATGAGTTTTGGCCCACCAGCAATGCAGAGATTAAATTTATGCTGTGCCATCACATTTTACAAGTCTATAGAAGTGAGCTCCCATGAGATACACTCTGCACTGAATCATCTTCAGTATAAAATGAAAAGTATACAATCTAATCATAGACTAGGACCTAAGTAGCACAACCGAGACTATCCGATACCACTCTGATCATATCTTCTTTTCTGAAGGTGTCCAATGTAGAGTTTCGGTTAAGCGACTGTCACAGGAAGACCCCACCCACT